>NW_027397140.1:3259205-3341029 GCF_003265705.2 Callorhinus ursinus
TAAGGAAATGGTCCAGTTTCATTCTTCTGCATGTGGCTGTCCAATTAGCCCAACACCATTCATTTGTTGAAGAGACTATCTTTTTTCCATTGGACATTCTTTCCTGCTTTGTCAAAGATGAATTGACCAGAGAGATGAGGGTACATTTCTGGGCTCTCGATTCTGTTCCACTGATCTATGTGTCTGTTTTTGTACCAGTACCATAATGTCTCGAGGATGACAGCTTTGTAATAGAGCTGGAAGTCCGGAATTGTGATGCCACCGGCTTTGCTTTTCTTGTTCAATATTCCCCTGTCTATTCGGGGTCTCTTCTGGTTCCATACAAATTTTAGGATTATTTGTTCCATTTCTTTGAAAAAAGTGGATGGTATTTGGATGGGGATTGCATTGAATGTGTAGATTGCTCTAGGTAGCATTGACATCTTCACAATGTTTGTTCTTCCAATCCATGAGCATGGAATGTTTTTCCATTTCTTTGTGTCTTCTTCAATTTCCTTCATGAGTATTTTATAGTTTGCTGAGTACAGATCCTTTGCCTCTTTGGTTAAATTTATTCCTAGGTATCTTATGGTTTTGGGTGCAATTGTAAATGGGATCGACTCCTTGATTTGTCTCTCTTCTGTCTTGTTGGTGTATAGGAATGCCACTGATTTCTGTGCATTGATTTTATATCCTGCTAATTTACTGAATTCCTGTATGAGTTCTAGCAGTTTTGGGGTGGAGTCTTTTGGGTTTTCCACATACGGTATCATATCATCTGCAAAGAGTGAGAGTTTGACTTCCTCTTTGCCGATTTGGATGCCTTTGATTTCTTTTTGTTGTCTGATTGCTGTGGCTAGGACTTCTAATACTATGTTGAATAGCAGTGCTGATAGTGGACATCCCTGCTGCATTCCTGACCTTAGGGAAAAAGCTCTAAGCTTTTCCCCATTGAGAATGCTATTTGCTGTAGGTTTTTCATAGATGGCTTCTATGATATTGAGGTATGGACCCTCTATCCCTATACTCTGAAATTTTTGATCAAGAAAGGATGCTGTACTTTGTCAAATGCTTTTTCTGCATGTATTGAGAGGATCATATGATTCTTGTTCTTTCTTTTGTTAATGTATTGTATCATGTTGATTTATTTGTGGATGTTGAACCAACCTTGCAGCACAGGGATAAATCCCACTTGGTTATGGTGAATAATCCTTTTAATGTACTGTTGGATCCTGTTGGCTAGTATTTGGTGAGAATTTTTGCATCCATTTTCATCAGAGATATTAGTCTGTAATTCTCCTTTTTAATGGGGTCTTTGTCTGGTTTTGGGATCAAGGTAAGGGTGGCCTCATAAAATGAGTTTGGAAGTTTTCCTTCCATTTCTATTTTTTGGAACAGTTTCAGGAGAATAGGTATTAATTCTTCTTTAAATGTCTGATAGAATTCCCCTGGGAAGCCATCTGGCCCTGGGCTTTTGTTTGTCGGGAGATTTTTGATGACTGCTTCAATTTCCTCAGTGGTTATAGGTCTGTTCAGGTTTTCTATTTCTTCCTGGTTCAATTTTGGTAGTTGATTTATCTCTAGGAATGCACACATTTCTTCCAGGTTATCTAATTTGCTGGCATAGAGTTGCTCATAATATGTTCTTATAATTGTTTGTATTTCTTTGGTGTTGGTTGTGATCTCTCCTCTTTCATTCATGATTTTGTTGATTTGGCTCATTTCTCTTTTCTTTTTGATCAGTCTGGCCAGGGGTTTATCAATCTTGTTAATTCTTTCAAAGAACCAGCTCCTAGTTTCGTTGATCTGTTCTACTGTTCTTTTGGTTTCTAGTTCATTGATTTCTCCTCTGATCTTTATTATGTCTCTTTTTCTGCTGGGTTTAGGGTTTATTTGCTGTTCTTTCTCCAGCTCCTTTAGGTGTAGGGTTACGTTGTGTATTTGAGACCTTTTTTGTTTCTTGAGAAAGGCTTTATTGCTATATACTTTCCTCTCAGGACTGCCTTTGCTGTATCCCAAAAATTTTGAACAGTTGTGTTTTCATTTTCATTGGTTTCCATGCATTTTTTTAATTCTTCTTTAATTTCCTGGTTGACCCATTCATTCTTTAGTAGGATGCTCTTTAGCCTCCATGTATTTGAGTTCTTGCCGACTTTCCTCTTGTGATTGAGTTCTAGTTTCATAGCATTGTGGTCTGAAAATATGCAGGGAATAATCCCAATCTTTTGGTATCAGTTGAGACCTGATTTGTGACCTAGGATGTGATCCATTCTGGAGAATATTCCATGGGCACTAGAGAAGAATGTGTATTCTGTTGCTCTGGGATGGAATGTTCTGAATATGTCTGTGAAGTTCATTTGGTCCAGTGTGTCATTTCATGTCTTTATTTCCTTGTCGATCTTTTCCTTAGATGATCTGTCCATTTCAGTGAGGGGGGTGTTAAAGTCCCCCACTATAATTGTATTGTTGTCAATGTGTTTCTTTGCTTTTGTTATTAATTGCCTTATATAATTGTCTGCTCCCATGTTAGGGACATAGATATTTACAATTGTTAGATCTTCTTGTTGGATAGACCCTTTAAGTAGGATATAGTGTCCTTCTTCATCTCTTATTACAGTCTTTGTTTTAAAATCTAATTTGTCTGATATAAGGATTGCCAGGCCAGCTTTCTTTTGGTGTCCATTAGCATGGTAAATGGTTTTCCACCCCCTCACTTTCAGTCTGGGGGTGCCTTTGGGTCTAAAATGAATCTCTTGCACACAGCATATTGATGGGTCTTATTTTTTAATCCAATCTGATAGCCTGTGTCTTTTGATTGGGGCATTGAGACCATTTACATTCAGGGTAACTATTGAAAGGTATGAATTTAGTGCCAGTGTATTGCCTGTAGGGTGACTGTTACTGTATATTGTCTGTGTTCCTATCTGATCTATGCTGCATTTAGGCTCTCTCTTTGCTTAGAGGACCCCTTTCAATATTTCTTGTAGAGCTGGTTTCGTGTTTGCAAATTCCTTTAGTTTTTGTTTGTCCTGGAAGCTTTTTATCTCTTTATTTTCAATGAGAGCCTAGCTGCATATAGTATTCTTGGCTGCATATTTTTCTCGTTTATTGCTCTGAAGATCTTATGCCAGTTATTTCTGGCCTGCCAGGTCTGTGTGGATAGGTCTGTTGCCAAACTAATTTTTCTACCATTGTCGGTTACATATCTCTTCTCCCGAGCTGCTTTCAGGATTTTCTCTTTGTCTCTGAGACTCGTAAGTTTTACTCTTAGATATCGGGTTGTTGACTTATTTTTATTGATTTTGAGAGGGGTTCTCTTTGCCTCCTGGATTTTGATGCCTGTTTCCTTACTCACATTAGGGAAGTTCTGTGCTATAATTTACTCCAATATACCTTCTGCCTCTCTCTCTCTTTCTTCTTCTTCTGGGATCCCAATTATTCTAATGTTGTTTCGTCTTATGGTATCGCTTATGTCTCGAATTCTGCCCTCGTGATCCTGTGGTTGTTTCTCTCTCTTTTTCTCAGCCTCTTTATTTTCCATTAGTTGGTCTTCTGTATTGCTGATTCTCTCTTCTGCCTCATTTATCCTAGCAGTTAGTGCCCCCATTTTTTATTGCACTTTATTAATAGCCTTTTTGATTTCAACTTGGTTAGATTTTAGTTCTTTTATTTCTCCGGAAAGGGTTTCTCTAATAACTTCCACACTTTTTCAAGCCCCAGTAGTATCTTTAAAATCATGATTCTGAACTCTAGGTCCGGCATCGAATTAATGTTCATATTGAGTAGGTCCATGGCTGATGGTACTACCTCTTGTTCTTTTTGCTGAGGTGATATTTTTTGTCTTGTTTTTGTCCAGAGGAGAATAGATGAATGAAAGAACAAAATGCTAACAGTTTAATAACGTCCCCAGGAAATATACTCAATACAAATCAGAAAACGCCTGAAACCAGAGGAAAGAAAAGGGAAATAAAGAGAAAAAAACAAAAAGAAAAACTAAAAGATAAAAACAAAAACAGAACCATACAAAAAAAAACAGAATATGATTAAATATGATCAGGCTAGTGGATAGATCAGTGCCACACACTAGATTTTGGGCGTATTTTGGTCTGTTAGAAAAAAGTGCCTCCTAAAATTTTAAAGGAAGAAAGACTTTTATATGTACCAAATAAGGGTTGATACAATGAAGGGATGGAAGATGACTGTAAAAATGAAAATTATAAACGATTTTATAAAAGGAATTGATAAGATAAGAAGTTGTTTGAAAAAAGAAATAAGAAGATTTTAAGAAAAAAAGAAAAAAAAAAGGATAGAATGTGATCAGGCAGGAGACTAGAACAAAGCCATACACTATTGATTTAGGGTATATTTTGATCTGTTAGAAGAAACTGTATCTCAAAATTTTAAAGAGAGAACAACTTATATATATATGCCAAAACTAAGGGTAACTACTATGAAGGGATAAAATATGACTCTAAAAATGAAAAATAACAAATGTTTTTTAAAAAGTGATTGATAAGATGTTGGTTGAAAAAGGGAAAAAGAAAAATAAAAAAAAACAGGTAAAAATATTAACTTTGAAAAACTAATGAATCATGGTAAAAAAAAAGCCATGAATTCTATGTGCAGTATTCCCCTAGCGCTGGAGTTCTCCCGTTCTCCTTGATCGGTAAACTTAGGCTTGGCTTGCTGGCTGTTCGTGCTGATCTTCTGGGGGAGGGGCCTGTTGCTGTGGTTCCCAGATGTCTTTGCTGGAGGCGGAACTGCCCCTCCCTTCTCGGTTGGGGCTAAGCAAGCTGCTCAGGTTTGCTCCCTGGAGATTTTGTTCCCTGCAAGGTCTCGGTACAGCTTTGGAGGACCAGGGTGAAAATGGTGGCCTCCCATTCTCCACCCAGAGGAGCTGAGAATTCGGGGCCCCACTCCTCATTGCATCCCCAGAGAAAAGCATTCACTCCCGTCTCCCTCGTCTCTGGCCGCACACCGTGCTCACCCGGCCTGTGACCCGAGCGTTTCTATCTCTGGCACCCGACCCCGTGTGGAGTCTCCAAACCCAGCAGATTCCTGCGGTGTGCTCCCACGCCACTCCTCCCGGGGGAGGAAGGAGAGTCTCCCTGGATCTGCCGCTTGTTGGGTCCCTCCTGGAGGAGAAGTGGCCCGACTGTCACCGATCACAGTTTATGGCAACCCCAAGGTGAGAGCCCACGCCTTGGCTCCGTCTCTGCAGCCAGCTTCCCTGCTCCAATACCTGGCAGCTCTGCTGCACTCAGGCACCCCCGGTTTTTCTGTGACCCCGAGGGTCCTGAGACCACACTGTCCCGTGAGGGTTCCACCCCCCACCTAGCCACTGGAGCGATGTCCCTCAGCGGAGCCGACTTCTAAAAGTTCCGATATTGTGCTCTGCGGCTCTATCACTTGCCAGAAGTGGCACAGAGGCCCCCTTCCCCACCGTCTATCCTCCCGAATATTGCCTCGGATTCACTTCTCCGCACGTCCTACCTTCCAGTAAGTGGTCGCTTCTCTGTTCAGAGAGTTGTTGCCATTCTCTTCTTCGATCTCCTGTTGAGTTTGTAGGTGTTCAGAATGGTTTGATCCCTATTCAGCTGAATTCCTGAGACCAGACAAAATCCAGGTCTCCTACTCCTCTGCCATCTTGCTCCCGGGCCTAGATTCATGTTGTTTTAAGCCACTAATTTTGTTGTAATTTGCTACAGCAGCACTAGGAAGTTAATATGAGATTAGAAATACTTGGTTTGGCTACATTACAATACTATGAATAATAAGAATCTGTATAAACTTCTTATTCTTTGTGTCCATTTACCACATACTGAAATTATTATACAAATCATTAAATATTTGGTATATAGACCTTTTTTTTTTGGTTTTTAAAATTATAATGCTAAACGTTGCATGGATAAAACACAAGACTCCATGATACAGGAAAGCTGTACAGGATACTGAATTGAGAGCCAGAAGATCCTGATTCTAGTGCTGTCACTGTCACTTAAATGTGACCTATGACACATTTCTGAGCCTTCCAGCTTTAACAGTCCTTAACTAAAATGGAAATTTTAATTAAGTCTGAGTAGTGAGTAAAGAAAGAAACAAACAAACAAACAAAAAAACTTCTCAGGTTTTGATGCCTGTGGTTCATACCAAGAGGGAATCAAATAGCAACTTTTGTTTTTAAATACCAAATTATAATTATGGTCATTGGGAGAAATAAAGGTACAGCATGGTGTACTGATAAAAACATCCTAGTGAAACCTCAGGATGTGCTATCAGAACCAGTAAAGCCAAGAGCTAAAAGGGAATCTCAATGCTGCCTTATTTCCAGACCTATTCACACTTCAAATATGCTCTTAAAATCTCTGCCAAAGACAATTAGAAATATGTAAATTTTTCCTATTAAAAAAAAAAGGAAGGAAAGCAGGGAGAAAGAAAAGAGACAAGATTTATTTTGATTCTTCCCTTCCTCTCTCACTACACTTAATTCACCCAATGCAAAAAATAGAAATCTAATTCAGTATACTCTGGAAAATGGTTGTAAACAGAGGTGATGCCAACCCAGTGTCAACATTTTTTTTTATTTTGACCTTTTGCATTTTAATTTAAAAGGTATCAGAGTGACACATACATTTAATTACAAAATGAAACAATACTGAAAAGAAATGCTGGTGCAGAAAAGTGTTCCTTGCCCCACATCTGGTCATCCCATATCCCCAGTCCCCAGCAGCTTCGGCTTTTCATTTGTCCAGAGCTTGCCCCATATTTCTACAAATTTTTGATCGTCTGAGTTATCAGCCACAGCAGCATCAACAATTGCTCTCAGTAAGCATCCATCTCCTGAGCCCATATGTATACTGATAGCAGAACTTAACCCCTAAATATGAAAGTATCAAAATCAGCATGAGCCATCACTATCTTTCATCTCCCTGGCCAAAATAACTGCTGCAAGTTGGCCCTATTAAAAGTGTCCCCTAGGATTCCAAAATGGAAACCAGGGAACATGTACATCCTTTCCACTTTGGCAGTGATTTGTAAGGAAGTGAACCCAAATGTGTGAGCACCCTGCTTCAGTCTCAAGGAAAATGCAAGAGGAGATGAACCAATCAAAAGGTATGGAGCCCCTGCTTTTAGTTATTGCCAATTAAAACCCTGTTTCCCCCTCATCTGTAGTCAATAAATATGCATTTTGACAGGCTGTACTTTGTCTTTACCACAGGTAGTCCAAGGAATTGAAGCTATTACTGAATCAGCCCCAGTTGGTGAAACACATCAAGGTTATAAGTATCAAGTGCTATATTCCTCCTCACCAAGTTCTTCCCTTTTTTGCCTACAAGGCAACAATGTTGTACACACCACCTGGCAATCAGCTCCCAGTGCTTGTGGCTTTGGACTAAATGACTCATCAGAAGGCTCAGGTGTGGTATTAGGGCAATAATAACTTCTTGAGCCTACCAGCATTAAGGTACAGTGGTGTCCTCAAGAGCCAGCTTAGCTTATAAGAATCCATTGGGGGGCGCCTGGGTGGCTCAGTTGGTTAAGCGACTGCCTTCGGCTCAGGTCATGATCCTGGAGTCCCTGGATCAAGTCCCGCATCGGGCTCCCCGCTCAGCGGGGAGTCTGCTTCTCCCTCTGACCCTCCCCCCTCTCATGTGCTCTCTCTCTCTCATTCTCTCTGTCTCAAATAAATAAATAAAATCTTTAAAAAAAAAAAGAATCCATTGGGATTGGGGTCAAAGATCCACATGTTATTTGCTGAATATATTCTGTATGTTCACTTTCACTGGAGATAAGGAAGGTACAGGTGGTTGATCTGGAACAGGATTCAGGTATTGCCAACTTCTTTAGAAAAAAATATTATAATAATCCATTAATATATCAAAGAGCAACTCATTTCATTATGCTTTTTTCTAGAATATTGGGAATTTAGCTTGCACTTACTCTTTTCTCCATATCCTTCTCTTTCCAGATCTTTGTCATTAAAATAGACAGGGTTAGGATTGGAGATAATTACCAGTATTTCAAAGAAAGCCTTAATGTAAATGTATGGAAAAATTTCCAACCTAGGTGTTTCTTTTTCAAGAAATAGATTTATAACTGAGGATATACCATCTAAAGATATTTTAGAGCAGAAAGGCTATCACATATCTTGAGTTATTTTAATGCCTCTCTACCTGAAGCACAAATATAGAACCAGAGCAGTTGTGGTGGGCTTTTCTCAGTAAATTTGTCACAAAGACCAAGTTCACCATCACATAAACCCATGACTGAGGAGCCACCTATTGGGACTTATCCTGACTTAGCTTTCAGAATGCTTAGAGTCTCTATGTTTGGAAAGTCCCCACATGTACTTCTAGAATGAAACAATAAATGAACTCACTTAAATGACTAGGAAACTGGTGTTGATATAAGGATTGTATAGACATGTTTGCACAAGTTCAGAGGTAATTCAGATCATTTATTTGTACTTATTCACCATCCCTCTGCCCTGGCTACTTACTCTGACTCAGGGGTTGGGAATTAAAGGGGCAGTCAGAGCTCATCCTGTGCTTCTCTCCTCTCCCCTGGGAACCTGCCATGGTGGACCATTGGAGCGTACACTCAGGGAATTCTTGTTTGAATGTGCACTTCTGCTTCATGCTGTGTCCTTCCAATGAGATTCAGCTGCTCTACCATTAGCAAAACCAAGCCAGACAAAGCCTCAGCACACAACATAGCCGTCATGCAAAAGAGCTCAACTGAAAAGGAAGATGCATTTTTGCCCACTCCAATAAACAGTCACACACCAATGGCAGTGGGCTAGGGCTACGTAGGAGGGGAAATGCCAGAGACATAAACCCAGCCTTTTATAGTAATCTGGTCCTTAAGGAAATGACTTTTCCCATTACCTGATTTCTCATTTTTAGGGCCTGCTTTCAATTTGGAAGAAAAGGCTCCAGAGGAGCATGAGAAAGTGGAACAGCAAGGAGCAGATAAACATCACCTTAGCCAGTGAGTCATGGCCTCCACTGCTGTGGCTCATCTTCTGAGTAGGATCTGAGATATTCTACAGATGTCCCTTTGCAATTCATGTTTTAAAAAAATACATATCTTGAGAAAGTAGGAGCTTGAATCCCATTAGATTCAGGTTTTCCTTCCTCCTCCTATAATATGGATGCACACAGAAGATTTGACTTTCCTTTCCCATCCTCCTGGCTCTTACCTCACCTGGGTCACTGGGAGCCCAAGCCTCTTCTGCACCTACCACACAGACATAAATACAGGCCACATTCAATTTAAGGTGATTTATTATATCCTGGTAAATGATAATGATCATTTTTATTTTTTTAAAGATTTTTTAATTTATTTGACAGAGAGAGACACAGCGAGAGAGGGAACACAAGCAGGGGGAGTGGGAGAGGGAGAAGCAGGCTTCCCGTGGAGCAGGGAGTCCAATGCGGGGCTCGATCCAAGGACCCTGGGATCATGACCTGAGCCGAAGGCAGACGCTTAACGATTGAGCCACCCAGGCGCCCCAATAATCATCATTTTTAAAAGAAAAATTCTAATGGATTCCAGAGTTTCCCATTCATGACTTAATTTTGCTATTCATTGTGTGAAAAGAAACACATCACCCATCATTGCATTTGCAATGATATCTCAGTAACACTGTCCCACTTCATAAAGGTGTTGTGAGAAACTGATAAAATATAAAGTGCTTTTCAATTATTTATGTTTCCAGGAGTTATAAGTTGTCTAACTTAAAAATGAGGTATGACATGTTTGGGTCAAATATTATTAGACAGTGCATTGACTTAATATCCATCAAATGAAGGAAAAAATGGGATCCTGATCTCCTGAGTAAGGACCACTGAGAAGCAGCCTCCTGCTGGGGTGCAAGAGTTTCAAGATACTTGGCTGCATTATTAGTAGGAAACAAAACCCAATGTGGCAACACTAAAATGTTAAAACTTGGCCCAGTTGCCTGTTCCTGAACCATCTGTGGTTCCTCAGTGTTCTCTCCAATAAGAGAAATGATCCTTATGTTAGAATGAGGTTTCCAAATACCTTGGAATGCATCTGCAGTACTCCATTTGCTTTTGGGCAAGAATAGGGGATGGGGATATTCTTGTTACCCAGCCTGAAGAAATTGATAAACCAAGAGAGGAAAACACTGAGGGCTGAGTTTATGAAGCTGGCTCCAGTAAGCAATTGATTCTGTTTTTGTACATTTAGGAATAATATGGAAGATAGGCTTTGAAACATGATTCATACCAAATGAATATTTAAAGGTTTAAAACCTGTGCTAACAAGTTGTTTATAGATTTAAGCTGCCCCTTCTGTTAACAACATGAGATAATTTCACAGTTTCTCTAGATCATTCCACAAAATACAGACTAAAATGAATTTAATAGCCCAGCAAATTGACAATCAACAAAAAATATGCAATTCTCTAACATGTGAAGATTTAATAGGCAAAGTTTTTTTTTTTTTTTTTTTAGGACTTGAAATTACTGTAAGACATGTGACTAACAATATAAATCCCAGCAGTGTAAATAAGAAAGACATTTATATTCAAGGTCATGAAACTTGGGGGAAAATATTATGTATTTCCTGATATCCCTTCTCTGTGTGACTTGTTACAGTTGAGTTTCTGTCTAATTTAACCTCTGAACTGAGTGGAGAAGAATTCTAGGGTCTATTCTTAAAATAAATGATCAATATGTTAATCAACCCATCAAATTACAATTAGAATATGTCATAATCTTTGTTATTTTGGTTGATACCTGAATAAATACATTGTTAAACCAAGGAAGAGATTTTGTAAAACAATTTTTCTGTAAGCACACTCTCTTCTCAGACCCTTAGATTCAGTTTGTTTCATGTGCCCATATGTGTACTTGGGCACAGATGATGTGAAGAATTATGAGTGGTATTTTTGTAAGTAGATATCATCATAAACCTTGAAAACAAGCATAAAATGGGAATTATTTCTGGAAAAATAGCCAGTTAAAAGGGTGGAAAATTAAGTAAGAAATTCATTCCACTCAGCAAAGAGAACTGTATTTATACAAGCTGTTCCTTCTGGTGCCATAGGCTAAACTGAAGTAGTTTACTGAACTCATCATTTGATCAAAGAATTAATTAATTTTTGTTTTAAGAATAATAATACTTGGTTAATTATTCCTCTTAATATAAAAAAATGACCATTTTTTTTAAAGGACATAATAGATAGTGGGAAACAGAGGTAGTATGCCTAAAGGTGGTGCAGCAAAACCCATGGGACTGTCTCAATCCGTTCAGGCTTTTATAATAGACATCATAAACTGAGTAGCTTATAAATAGCAAACATTCATCTCACAGTTCTGGAGTCAGGGAGTTCTAAGATCAAGGCACTAACAGATTCAGTGTCTGCAGAGAACCTGTTCCCTGGTTCATAAACAGCATCTTCTCATTGTGACTTCTCATGTTGGAAGGAGCCAGCTAGCTTTCTGGAATCTCTTTTATAAGGGCACAAATCCCATTCATGAGCGCTCCACTTTCATGACCTAAGCAGTTCTCAAAGACCTCACTTCCAATTACCATCACTGAATATTAAGATTTAACAAACAAATTTTGGGTGGACACATGCATTCAGTCTCCAGCACGATCCTCATCTGACTGTGCTCGATGACCTGCACCCCTGAAGGACTGACACAGAGCACATCTATGATTGAGTGCCACCTCTTCTCTGTTCCCAGGCAAAGTCTGTAAAATCTCTGTCAAAGATAACCAAAGATGACTGTGATTTTGTTTAAATTTAAACATTTACCACTGTCATTTTCAGCCTCCTATTGTGTGTCCCTTTCCTTCATTGGAGTGATCCCAATATTTAGAATCTTGAGACTTCTAAGTGGCTTATACTCTTCCTATTATGGAAATAGGAAAGCATCTGATAACAGCTATTTAGATATATTGCTTGATTACTTCATTAGAATTTAGATTAGATTAGATTCAATTAGATTAGATAAATGTTCTGAAAAAACATTTAGATTCAGGGTCTCTTTCTTTCTCAACTATGGAATAATGGATTTTGTCATCACTGGTTAAAGAAGTGTCAAGTATTTATAAGAAGGAGTAGAAATATGATAGAGCTTGAATGGAAATTTGGGTTCCTATTTCTCCAAAGCTATGCTTTGGGTGTAGAAATATACCAAGAGTGAAATAGGAATCTTCATCAAAAGCAAAAATGACATTGCTATTTACTGAGAAATAGTCACCCCTCAGAATTTTTAGGAGTGATTATCCAATTTGTGTAACACATAAGTACATTTTCTCCCCTTATCTCACTGATAAATATAGAATAGAGGGCAACTTTTTTTTCCCTGGGCCTTGTGGAAGGAAGCTAAACCAAATCACTTAATTTACATTTGAGGACTCGTGGATTAATTCCTCCACCCCGTTTCTGCCCAGTGTTTACGTGGCCTCCAGATGTGTCACCCATATGTGTTAGTAGAGGCAGAACTATGAAGCATGTTTCAGGTGTTCAGCTTTTATGGTTGCTCAAATATCATTTTTTCTACCTGCTCCATCTTCCACCTTCCCTTCCCTTTTGGGGCTTGTCATCCTTGCTTCCTGACTGAGCCTTAGTAAACTTTCCTTCTGTGAATTCCTTTCCCTCAGATAGTTACTGGTTTGGACACAAGTGGCATGAAGTGTATCTCCTGATTTTCTTTAAAGTATTGCAGCAATACGATTTGATCAAACTTTTGCTCATCTATTCCCTTATTTGACCTTTTATGAGACACTGAATACAAACTTTGTGTAGGGAACTGATAATGGTGGAGAACAGAAATGGCAAGATCGAAAATTCATTGAGTGCTTATTTTGCAGTAGATTCACTCTAAATACATATACTACTTTGGTTCTCATATTTCATACTTCTATACATTTCCATTTATTATTGTTATCATTATTCCATCTTACAGATGCAAATTTAAGTAATTTTCTCCAAATCCAGTACACAGTACTAGGTAGAGACTGTGTTTGGATAAGGGTGGTCTAGCCAGAAAAAAGTTTCTACCCAGCTCCCTGCACTGCAGGATCAAGATAAGCCTTGTTCCTGAGTGGCTCATTTGGCACTTACTGCCTGGAAGTTTTATTTGTGTGTTCATGGACATTTTACAAACATTCAGAGTAGAGGCCCTTCAGGCAAGCAGAATAACAAAATAGACACTTAGAATTTATAGAGGAGTTTGGGCCAAATGCCCTGATGAACAGAAAGCTTTTATGCACCTTAGTTCACAACCAACTCACAGGTCAATCCTAAGGATGAAAAAAGAATACAGTCAGGTTTCTCAGCACCATATGGTAGAAGAGAGGACACTGGACTAGACTTGGAAGACCTTGTCTTAACTCTGGCTCTTTCTCTTATTCCAGTACGGGTTTGGGGAATTGAAAAGCAGTGAACCTAGTATTTGACAACCTACTTCGTATTGTTTGAGTATAAAATTAGACAATATATGGAAGAGTTATGCAAACTTCAAAGCACTAGAAAAAGTCAATCATTCATGGTGTCCAATTGAAAAAGTAAGCAGTTGAGCTGTAAATACATTAGGTCTTGTTTCCCCTTCTCCACATTGGAAAGATGTGGAGAAGTATATCTGTGGGGTCTGATGCTAACTCCAGGTAGACAGTGTCAGGATTGATTTAGATTGTAGGACACCCAGCTGGTATCACAGAATTGCTTGGCAGGGGGCAAACGCCCCCACACATTTGGTGACAAGAAGTGTCAGAAGTGAAGTGTTCTGTATGATCAGGAAAAGAAGAGACTTAGGTTATCTAATATAACTGGGGATAAGGAGAAGATTCTAAAAGCTTCTAGAGGAAGGCAAGGCAGAAACAAGATTAAAAATCAAAATGTCTCCAGTCTTCTCCACTTTGGCACTACAAATGATTGAACATTACCTTGAAAATTCTGAAGGAAGACTAATTCTTTTCTTTTCAAGATTTTATTTATTTATTTGAGAGAGAGAGAATGAGAGATAGAGAGCACGAGAGGGAAGAGGGTCAGAGGGAGAAACAGACTCCCTGCCAAGCAGGGAGCCCAATGTGGGACTTGATCCCGGGACTCCAGGATCATGACCTGAGCCGAAGGCAGTCGCTTAACCAACTGAGCCACCCAGGCGCCCAGGAAGACTAATTCTAATAAAAAATTCTAGGTTCAATGAAATAAAAATTATTAATGAAAATAAACTTAACAATTTCAAGTAATCAGAATTTCAAAAAATTATCTATGAATCCTCTCTCAGAAGGTTATTGAGGGATATGACCCCCCCATGGAAAAGTGAAATCCAAGATGAGAAATACAATGAAATCTAAGGAACAGGGAATCCCAAGGATGATGACAAAGGGCAACTCTATGACGGCTGTGCACCAGGCCACTTGAAAAAGAAACAAGTCAAGATTGCAGCATTCAGAAAGCTCAAGAAGAAATGCCTTTAAAAAAAGAATAAGCAAATCTACAGAGATGGAAAGTGAATTAGTAGCTACCTAGAGCTGGGAGACTCTAGAGAATGACTGTTAATGGATGTGAGGTTTCTTTGCTCTGCTGAAAATATTCTAAAATTTGATGATAGTAATGGCTGCTTAACTATGGTTGTACAACTCTATAAATATACTAAAAAACATTGAATAGGTTAAATCAGTGAATTTTTTTGGCATGTAAATTATATCTCAGTAAATCTATTAAATATGGATTTTCTTTGGTTACAGTATATTATTAGTTAAGTCAATATGGATAGAGAATACAAGAGTGTAAAATATTTGCCAAAGGATGTATGATTAAATCTCAGGATGCCAATCTCAAAAGGCTATATTCAAGAAGCTCTTCAACATATATTTAGGGCGCCTGGGTGGCTCAGTTGGTTAGGCGACTGCCTTTGGCTCAGGTCATGATCCTGGAGTCCCTGGATCGAGTCCCATGTCAGGCTCCCTGCTCAGCAGGGAGTCTGCTTCTCCCTCTGACCCTCCCCCCTCTCATGCTCTGTCTCTCTCTAGCTCATTCTCTCTCTCAAATAAATAAATAAAAAATCTTTAAAAAAACATATATTTGAAAATAATCACAGAAATGTGGTTAGTAAAACTTAAAGATGTATGTATCCATATACATACACACATACACATATACATATATGGTTTTTGGTATTTTTCTAGGGGAGTATAATATTAAGGGCATCTTTGTTGACCTATTGCACTTTAATATACCTAACATGAACCCGAAATGTTTATGGGAGGTGCTTTGCTTCATCATAGTAACATTCTACTGGTTCCACTACCAGTACTACCCTTGAGATTTGCTCTTCTTGCAACCTCTGTCATCATGGCCAGAGAAGGGACATTGAACCAGTTCTGAGACTCTAGGGCAGGGCCATGCACTTGCTCAGCTAGCCCTGAGCCAGACCCAGGGTAGATGCATAAATCTCATGCTTGATCATCTGAACTACAGTTTGATGGGTACTCTCAATCCCCTGTTGTTCCCAGCCTTCTGTTAGGAACCTCACCCCACCAAAAGTCCAGTCCAAGATCTATATTGCTACCGGCTTTCACTCATTTCTATAGCCAGAGTGGGACTGGAAAATGAATTCATGGTCTGAAGTCAGCTTCAGGGTTGCTGTCTCTGTTCCTTAGTCCTTGCTCAACTCCCATGCTCATTCTTTTTATCAAATATACAGAATACTTGCTGCTCCCAGAAATCCTATACTTGATTGCAACCTGCCTCCCATCAACTCTTAGCACAGGACCACTCCTAACTACCTCCTCCAAATTAAGAAGATAAATCATTATCTTCCTCAATCAGCCTCATCCCTGCTCACTCCCTATCCCTCCTTGCCCCACCAGCTGGCAACTTCTCTACACTCACATTCATCCTCCTTAGCCTGTCTCCAAGATTCCTAGAGAAGTGTACTCTTGTTCAAAGTCAGCCCCTCCACCTGTGATCTCTCCTGCCTCTCCTCCTCTGGGAGCTTGCTTCACCATTCCTCCTTCTAGATCTAAAACTAACCACATTAAGGCCTACCATCGAAAGGAAATGCTATAAACTAGATCTGGTCCTGGAAACTCTCCCTTTCCAATGGTACCTCCCCCAGGTATTTTTGATCATTTTTGGTTTCCACTCCTTCACATCCTAAAGAGACTTTCTACAATCCCACAGCCTCATCTGGAAGTCTATCTCCTCTTATCACATCCAAACTTCTAAAACAACAGCATAAACCCTAGTCTCAGTTACTTCATGTCCCATTTATTTTTCATCTCGTCCCAAATTTGCTTCTTCCCTTTCTACCCAACTGATGTCACTTTTGTGAGAAGTCAGGAACCACTGCCAACAAGCCAGTCTAGCACTCATATTTCAGGTGCCATGTTATCGGCCTTTAGGTTCCATCTAGTAGTCAACCAATCCTGTTTTTAGGCTCTCCATTCTCTTAGTGCACTCCTAATTTTCCTCACCCACCTCTGACTTCCTTTTTTCTACTTTTCCAGGTGTTCCTTCCTCATCCTTCATCAGACCCTAAAATAACATCTCCCACCACCATTTGTGGAACACTTTTCTTCTCTCTCTTCAATTCTTTACCAATAATTTCATATGTTTTTATTATTTCAATTATCAACCAAAAGCCAATGACTCTAAAATTTGAATATGCACCCAAGACTCTACACTTACTTTCAGACTCCCATAAACCACTGCCTCATGGACCTGGGTACAGTAGTAGTCTTAAATACAGCATGTTCAAAACTGAATCCTACTCATACCTGTTCTTCCTTGCCGGCACCACCACATTACCCAGTCTAAATACAGAGTGTCATCTCTTATTCTCCTCTCTTCTTCAATTTCCACGTCTATCCATTAAGCCTCTGAATTCAAATTATTTACTCTCTTAACTTATTTTCAAATCTGTCCCTTCATCTCCATTCTTATGACCACATTCCTTTTTCAAGTCTTGGTGATTACTGCCTTAGATGGCTGAAATAACTCCTAACCCCACCTCACCTCCATTCCTTCCACTTCAGATCTATCTTCAACACAATTACCAGTTATAATGTCAGTCACAAATTTGGTCATATCTAGTAATTACTTTTATTTATTAATTTTTCATTTTTATTGAAATATAATTGGCACATACATTTTATTAGTTTCAGTTGTACAACATAATGATTCAATATAAGTATATATTGCAAAATGATCACCACAATAAGTCTAATTAACATTCATCACCTGACATAGTTAAAACTTTTTTTTTTCTTGTGATGAATACTTTTAAGATTTACTCTCTTAGCAACTTTCCAGTATACAATACAGTATTGTTAACTATATGAACATGCCATATATTAGGTCCCCAGAACTTATTTACTTTATAACTGGAAATTTGTGTTTTTTTGACTTCTTTCACCCATTTCGCCTATGCCCCAACCCCCACCTCTCTCCGACCACAACCTCTTTTCTATACCTGTGAGCTGTTATGTGTGTGTGCATTTTAAGGTTCTACACATAAGTGAGATCATATGGTATTTGTCCTTCTCTGTCTGACTTATTTCATTTAGTATAATGCCCTCAAAGTCCATTAGTTATTTTTACAACATATTAATATTAATTACTTTTACAAGATAACTTTTACCTATAGGATAATGTCTAAACTCCATCTCTGGGCATAAAAAAATAAAAAGATCCTATGTAACCTGAACTCTGGCTAGTTTTCCACTCTTGCCCCTGAATTTTGTATATTTCTACACTCACACCATATTTTTCTTGCCTCTATCTCTTTGCTTCTTTGTACCTTCTCTTTAGACTTTTTCTCATTCACCTGTGGCATACATGGTACATACAACATTTCAACTGATATTTATTGGAAGAGAAGGAGGAAAAAAGGAAAAGAAACAGGAAGGACAAATACCTCCCCACTTCTTGCCTCCTTTATGGCTCCCCTCAAATCTAGCTGACTCATAATTTTCACTTAATAGTCAACTCCGGAATCACCACCTTCTGAAAGTTTTCTTTGCTCCCTCTCTATCCCCAAGGCCAGTTAGAAATCTTTCTTTTTGCTAGTGAAAATTAATGTGCATGACTCCACCATTGCATTTAACACATTATATTCCCATTCTACCAGACTGTGAACTCTTTGGAGGCAAGGATCAACTATGCATTTTCTATCTGAATGTTATTAATATACTTTATACATAACAAGAACATGGTAAACATTTTTGGAATCAATGAATTATTAAATTTTACAGCTAATACCAGGACAATTAACAAATGAAAGGACTGAATGCTAATTTCAGAAACCTGACAAGTTTCCTCAGTGCAGTGTGCTTTTGAGGTACATTTCCATTTGCCCTCAGGTTGGCCCATGTTCAAGGGAAAGCCAAGTAAGACATAGGTAAAATAATTATGCATCCTGGATGCATCTAGAAAACCTGTGTTGATTTCAATATTTCTAAAATTCCAGAGTATATTTTTAATAAAGTCTTTTGGAAAATAAAAACAATTGAAACAGCATAATATTAAGGATTTATTAGACTCTGAAAACACAATTTATGACAATACTTATTAGTCATGACAGACTACAGAAATAATAAACTAAAGCATGCTTCAAAAGGACAAATAGATGTAATGTCTTCAGGGCTCAATGTAAGTCATTTAAGATAACATTATGACCACTGATTTTATTTTTATTGCATTTCTATCATCAAAGGGAATTCCTGCACTTGCTGGGTATATAAACTTAACACTTCCTCAGCAGTTTCACTGCAAGTTAGCATTAAATAATGTACAGAACAAAACATATTAAAATTGTAGTTGTTTTTAATTACTTACTTTAACATTTTGGCATGGTTATTATTCTTTCCCTACTGAGTTACTATAGGAAAAACAATTTATAATGCAATAAAAGAAAATACCAATAAGGGAAATTTCCAATGCTCTATTATTTCAGCTGCCAAACTGTGTAGAACAGAACTAAACTTTGCCATCTTTTAAAGATAATCAAAAGTACCTGCACGCAGTCTGAACACACTGTGCTTAAAACAGTCAATTTATGTTCCATTAATGGATGCTACCTATTTTTGTTGTGGTCCAGTTGCCATTTTTAGACCGGTTAATATTTCTAATAGTGTTCTCCCTCCCCAGCCTTTTTCCTTTGCTAGTGGTTTTCTGTCTGTGTTTATCACACAGTAGCTATCTGGTTTGGGAATCAATGCCAGTACTATCATAGTAAATTGGAAGGAATAAATAGTTGTTAGATAAATGCCAACCTTTGAAGCAGGAACTACAATTTGTTTTGATGGTTCACTGAGCATAGCTTGATCAGACTATGGATTGGCATGTGCTATCTGTGTAAAAGTGAGTTCTTGACATCATTTCTTCCTTTCATATAATTGTCCTTTTCAAGTAAACTTTATAAAACAATAGAGATCAGGCACCGATGAGTTTATTTAACCAATAAATCAGTCCATCTTCATCTTAGGCCCTGAGATGAGTCTGTCACAGATGCAAAGTTTCACCATCCAGTCATTTCCCCCTCTTTAACCGGTCATCTTATCTACCTGTGTCACTAAATGTTCTTTGAACTCCTGACTAGTGTCATATAAAATCAATTACCCCTATTTTAAGTAACACAAGACAAGTTGTTTAAAATGGAATAAAAAACAAACCTAGAACCAGCTAAAGGAAAACAGTGTTTGTTATTAGTTTAAACTCAAGCATTTACATCTGAAACTATGAAGAAGTGTATTTTTTTAAAGATTTTATTTACTTATTTGAGAGAGAGAGAGAACGAGTCAGGGGAGAGGAAGAAGGAGAAGCAGACTCCCCGTTGAGCAGGGAGCCAGAAGCTGGACTCAATCCCAGGACCCTGGGATCATGGCCTGAGCCGAAGGCACATGGCTTAACCTACTGAGCCACCCAGGCACCCAAGAAATGTATTTCTTCACTCTAAAAGTACATACATTTATTGTGTGCCTGCTAAAACTCAAGTATTTCACTAACAGCTAGAGCTATAGCAATGAGTAATACTGGCATGATCCCATTTTCATGATTAAGTTCAATACACAATTCTAATTCATTGATGAATTCTTTTATAAAAGGAAAAATAATGTATGACAACTCTAAGGAAAGTCATCTAATTCAAGTTTGGGGGGAGGCTGGTCAGTATAGTCTTCCCAGAAAAGTAAAAATGATTAATGTTAATATATTAGTTAGTTTATTGAAGGAAAGTTAGGAGGCATATGATAGCAGTGAATTACTTCAGGTAGTGTCCAAATAACAACCTCAACAAAAGCTATGTATTAAAGTGCTCTATTTTAGGAAAGAATTGAGCATATGTGAAGGGTAAGGTACATGGGCTAAATTACAAGAGATAGAGAGATAAAGCAGGTTTTTAAAACAATTTCATGGAGTTAAGACTTTATCCTAAAAGTAATGAAAAGTTAACAGGTGTTTATGGAAGAAAATTATGTGAAATACTCATAGTTTATTAAGATGTCTCTAGATATATGTGGAATATAAATTGGAGAGGAACAAACTGCTGTTATGGTGCATTGGGAGAAATGAAGGTCTAATCTTGGGTACAGTTGGTGGAGATAGAAAAAAAGTAGATGTAATTGAGAATATTTAGGTGGTAACATTGTCAAGTCTTGGTGACTAAGAGAAAGAGGAATCATGTCCAAATTTTTGACTTGGGCACATGAGTTGGCAGTAATATCAACTTAGATATAGAACTCAGGTAGATCAGCAGTAAAAAGAGATTTTGAGTTTGAGATTGGAGTATCTTGGGACATGTGCAAGGTGAAATCCAGTAGATGGTGTAAAGCTCATAAGAACAATCTGGTTTGATTATAAAGCTTTCTGGGTCACTATAGTCATGGTTAATGTACACCTCTAGAGTAAGCGAAAATGTATATAGAGTCAGAAGCAAAAAGGGCTTGAAAGAGAACCTGGTGGCAACACCAAAATATAGGAAAAGCAGAGTAAGAGAAACATATAAAGGAGGCTGAGCAGGTATGGCCAGAAGGTGAGAGATTGAGGCTATAGTGTCCTGGAAGTGAAAAGAATATTATATGTATTATATATATAACTTTTTCAAGAGAAGAGCAATCAATAATGTCAAATAAAAAGAACAAGAAAGATAATGAATGGAAATGTGCAGAGTTAGTAATACCATTACACATTTATAGTTGTTTAGCTAGGCTTTTCATTTCCTTAGCACATTAATCATCATCTTCTGCCCTACCTGTCGTCATAATCATCTGCTCTGTAAAAACTGTGCTGCCTCAGTCTTGTGTTCAGACCCACAGCCACATTCTCCAACCCATAACATCTCAATCAATGTCAGACACATTTGCCAGAAACTCTCTTCCTCAGGCTTAACCTTTCATTTTTATAGTTTCAGAAAACTAGTTTCCTAGCTTGTGGCTGAAGAACAAAATGAGCTTAGATTAGTGAAAAACATGTTTCACTAGATATATGTAGGATTGAATTTAAACATGGTTGCCAATTCCAGTAAGTTTTGGAATAATTGTTCTCACCTATCTTAACAATTTCTGAGGTAGTCAATCAGAAAATTCACGCTATCAAGAAGATATCCCCAAATAGGGCAAAAACGTTCTTAAGCCAGCCTATTTTATTGTTTTGATGCAACCAGTTTTAACACAACTATACATTTTATAGTCTATTTCACCCAAGGGTGATATGTCACTCTTCTGAAATGCTGTACAAAGCCTCCATGTGATCCATATTGTCTTTTAAATGGTTTTAACATATTATGATCAACACCACTCTTTCTGTACTATATACCCTAGTATATTAAGGAGGAGAAAAATAAAGATTAAAACATTTTAATAGTTTTACCCTGACTCTAGGGAATAATGATGAGTAGTCTTTTGCAAAAACATGAGTTATGAAAAAAAATCTTTGTATATTAGCAGGAAATGCAGACTATAATACTAGATTCCATTTAGTGATAAAGAATTCCAAATATATGACAAGACTATAAGTATCTAAATACATTGCAGACTCATTAAAATATTTTTAAAGATTTTATTTATTTATTTGTCAGAGAGAGAGAGAGCATAAGCAGGAGGAGCAGCAGGCAGAGCAGTAAAGGGAGAAGCAGGCTCCCCGGCAGGCAAGGAGCCCGATTCAGGACTCGATCCCAGGACCCTGGAATCATAACCTGAGCTGAAGGCAGACTCCTAATGACTGAGCTACCCAGGTGTCCCTCATTTAAAATTTTAGAACTGTACTTATTCATGAAACAAAATGTTCTCATGTATTTTTCTTATTAATGTCTATATTTGCTATATTTGTGCTATATTTGCACATCCTGCTACATACCAGACATTTATTATTTGATGACAGGAGATGCACTTAACACATACAGCATAGAAGTTCTTCCTTTGGCTGCAAAAATCACTTGCCAAAATGTGGTATTAATTTTCATAGTGAACATCAATTAGAAGCAACAACAAAATGTCTGTGATGCAGCTAAGAAAAGATCCTGACGGATCTACTGTCAATGTTAATAAAATCCCCTTTGAATCTCTGTAGGCATTGCCTTTTTTGGGTAAACTAATCATCTTCTGAACTTTATTCAACTCTGACAGGAAGATGGGCTGTAGATGTAAAAGGATATAGGGGAAATCAAAATTTTTGCCCTTAAAAAAAGTTGTGATGCCATCTCAGGAGATTGGGGCAGCACGTCTAAAAAAGACATATTACTCAGGAGGGTAAGAACTGAGTAAAGGCTGGATGAAACTTCCAGCTATTCCAGAGTAATATCCTTATCCCTTTTAGGCACAAAGAGATGATATGATAGACTACAACCATTTCTGTAACACTAAAATTTGATGATTAATTTAATTGGTGTAATATGGGAGTCACTTCTGCCTCTTATCCTTCCTGCTTTCTTTCTTATGTTTGTATGCAAAGTGTTTTGCCATGGCTGGATGTTCATGTGAGTAGCAGGGGTGTGTAAAGCAATCCAGTTATGTGTCATCATGAGACTATTATCGCTTGATATTTATTGAAAACGTTTAAGATTTTCCACTGACTTGTTCTATGAGCTGAAGTTGCCATAAATTCACAAGACCATCTTTATTGCGTTTTTCTTTCAGAAAAATATCACTGGAAATGTTTTAAATCAAAGCCAAGCCATGTGTCTTTTTTCCTCCCCCCCCCCTTTTTTTAAAATCTTATTTTTGAATAACAGCATGAATTAACTACAGGTTAAAAAGTAACATGGACGTAGTATTGGTTAGCATAAAATGAGTGTTTTCATTTGCTTAATATTCAATTATTCATCATATGATCTCCAAAAAAAAAAGGAGTGGGGTGATATCTCTTGTTTCCCATATGCTAAGTACCCTGCTGTAGGTACTGTTGTCATGGATACTACTTGCGGAGCTCATGCAGACCTTGACTCGCCAGTGTTTACAGGGAATTGATAGACTGAAACTAAATGTTACACAACAGCATGTTGTGCTTGCTGAAAGCCTGGCAGGGCAGGCATGACAGAACTCCGTGTCCCCTTTTGGGTGTGCTCTGATAAGATTAGAAAAAGCCACCATCAGTCCATTTACTTTTCACTGCATTTTTGGGCAGAAAGAGTTGGGGAGAAAGAGAGGATCATGCAGAGAATAGACAGATGAAATAGGTTCATAAACCTAAATAGATCAATCTAAGAAGATCATAATCAGAATAATCTAAGAAAGCAAATATGTTTATGAAATCTCAACTCTGTTAGCTTTAACAACCACAGTTTATATAGACTGTAACCTCTTTGAGTTCAAAGACTAGGCTTTATTCATTTTAGAGCTTCCCAAATTACCTAGTAGCACACTGCCTCTAGTAGGTGATCTGTAAACATTTGTTAAATTTAATGTGTGCCTTTGTGACAGTTTTCTTCCATTTCCTTTACCAAGGAATAAATATCCACTGTACCAAGTGCTTATAGGGAAGAGTGATTTTCAAAACAGCTAGCCAGCAGGGATCTGGCCTCAACCATCGGAGTGGGCTTTGTTGATGGCATAGGTCTGAGCTGGTCCTGGGGCTTTCCTGTTTTATCAGGCACTAACCACCATCTAGGGCTAGTGAAGAGGACCCAGGGGAGGGGGATGGGAACTGAGGCAGTGGGGGAACAAGGAACTAACCAGCAAATAGGGATATTTTTGAATATTTTAACAGTTGCTATGGACACACTTTCACAGATGACCTGAATAGTGACCCTGCCTGCAGGACTTTAAATAGACCCTCCCCATGGTACATTAATATCATAAACATTAATGTTTCTATCAAGAAACTTTGGCCAGATTCTACCATATTTATAAATGGTTTCTGCAATTTCAAATACTTGGCAAAACAGTCATTAGATGAGCAAGATATTAGCTTTCTCAGTGAACCAGATTGCCATTGAATATAGACCCACCCGAGGTCCAATGTGTAGTGAGAAAACAAAGCTGTCTGTAGTTGAGGAGGAGTAGCTGAGACTAACAGAATTAAGTCAGGGTGCTATGTTGCACTGCAGACAGTATGTGCTAAGCTGTCCCAAGGGTTGACCAGTTAGCTTCAGCTCTGAGTACTTTAGAAGAGGAGAACTTATACTTGTCTCTAGAAAAGTCATTTGGTATTAAAGTAAGGCAATGTCTAGAAATTTATGCAAAATCAGGGTAGTTGTACAGGCTAGCTAAAGACCCTCTTTTCATATCGGTGCATGCTTTTTCTGTCATGCAAATAAACATGGCCCAAACAACTGGGTACTTAGTCATTAGAATTGCATGCTGCCTCCATTCTCTCAGAGGAACAATTTGTGAACTTTTCTCCATTGCTGCCTACAGGATGCAGTCCATAGAGAACATCTTGGAATGTATGGACTTTCCTTACATTTTGTCTTATTTATATTTGTCAAGGGCTTCCCTTGTGCTATGAGCTGAATTGTATCCCCCCCCAAATTCATACATTGAAGTCCTAACTCCAGCACCTCAGAATGTGACTATACTTGAAGACAGGGTCTTTAAAGAGGTAATTGAGGTAAAATGAGATCATTAGGGTGGGTCTTATCCAATCTGACTGGTGTCCCTAGAAGAAGAGGAGATTAGGACATGGGCACAGAGGGAAGACCGTGTGAAGATACAATGAGCAGATAGCCGTCTATAAGCCAAGGAGAGCGATCTCAGGAGAGAGAAACCAACCCTGCTGGCACCTAGATCTCAGACTTCCAGCCTCCATAACTGTGAGAAAATAAATGTCTTTAGTTTAAGTCACCCAGTCAGTGGTATTTTGCCATGGCAACCCTAGCAGACTCGTACCCCCGTAAGCTATTTTGCTTGCCCCATAAAAGTGCAACAGATGGAGTAAAAGGGTCAAAGGATCTAGAGTCCCACTTTCTAAAACTGTGCCTCAGTTTCAGTCTCAAGTCCAGTCAACACCCTTGTGGTTTTCCTGTTTTCTTTGGCCATGGCCTCCGTCTGTGCTCTCCCTCTTGTTCCAGCCTAGTATCCATCTTTAACATCTTCCAGTTTAGGATCTGATTGACACTTGTTAGAGTCTCTCCCTTTGTCCTCTATCTTAGCTTGGCCCCATCAGTCTGTGCTTCCATTACTTGGCCTCTCTCGGTCTTACTGACTCCTTCCAGAGCCACGTTTGTATCAGTATACCTTTTTCATGGACTCCCCCTCCTTCCCAGTCTTTTTCTTAAGAAATGTGGACCAAAAGTTCTTAGCCTACACCTTCTGGCATGGAGCTTGAGCAGGAAAGCAAAAGCTAGAGGGGGGCTTCTAGTTCCTTGTGTCTTGATTAGCAGCAAGAAGCTCAGTGTCTGGGGGAGTAATTTTGCTTTTCAACTTGATTTTATGTTTTCTTTGCCTAGAAACTATTGTTCTTCACAGTAAAACCATAAAGAGTTTGCCCATGTAAAAATGTGTATATTTAAGTGTATGATTTTTAAAGCCTTCATTAAACATCTTATAGATAGGCACACCTATCTACAGAGCATGTTTACAATCACGAATATTAGGATGATTCATTTCATTTTATTCTCATAGCATCTTATAAGGTGACCAGGAAGAAAAATTAAGCCAGGAAGAGCTGACTTAGAGATGGGAGCATAGGTCCCATTTTGCTGCTAGAATTACCTCATTGCAAGGCCTCCTTTAAAAATCACTGTTGTTTTAAAGACACAGACATGATTTAGAATCCTGAATAAACATGGAAGATTCACAGAGTGACAGGAGGAAATTCAGGTGAGGTTGGTTTGTCACGTTTTGAATGTTGTGCCAGGCAGAGCAGGTGCTGCTTGCTTTTAATGAGGCACTCTTTATATGACTGCATTTTGAGGAAAAAAAACACATGGGGATGGTTGAAAATGGGACACAAACTGATACTGGTCTTTCAAAACTCAGATGCTGAGATATTTTAAATGGGATGGCAAGAGGAGAAATCTGGAGTAAATTGCTATTTGCTCTGATTACAAAATCAGTTAAAATTCCCTACCACCCTGGGGTGCCTGGGTGGCTCAGTCGTTAAGCGTCTGCCCTCGGCTCAGGTCATGATCCCAGAGTCCTGGGATCGAGCGCCGCATCGGGCTCCCTGCGCTGCGGGAAGCCTGCTTTTCCCTCTCCCGCTCCCCCTGCTTGTGTTCCCTCTCTCGCTGTCTCTCTCTCTCTGTCAAATAAATAAATAAAATTAAAAAAAAAATCTATCACCCTAGAAGAAACCTAAATCAGAATATTTTTAACATTTTATGGAGTTGCAAGTTGAACCAGAAATAACAAAAGCAGATGCTAAAAAGATTGCCATTCAGATAGAATCTGCTTATTAAAAGTAGGAAATGGATTTATTTACCCAACCCTTCAAATAACTTTTTTAAATTTTATTTTATTATGTTATGTTAGTCACCATACAGTACATCATTAATTTTTTATTGACTCTTTTTTTAATTTTATTTTATTATGTTATGTTAATCACCATACATTACATCATTAGTTTTTGATGCAGTGTTCCATGATTCATTGTTTGTGTATAACACCCAATGCTCCATTCAATACGTGCCCTCTTTAATACCCATCACCAGGGTAACCCATCCCCCCATGCCCCTCCCCTCTAGAACCCTCAGTTTCTTTCTCAGAGTCCATAGTCTCTCATGGTTTGTCTCCCCCTCTGATTTCCCCCCTTCATTTTTCCCTTCCTACTATCTTCTATTTTTTTAAAAACTTTTAAAGAGGCTGTTATTAGTTCATACTGCCAGTGTCATTAAAAGAGGAAAAGAGTATTAGGTGAGTTCTGCATGGAGCACTGGGTGTTATACGCAAACAATGAATCATGGAACACTACATCAAAAACTAATGATGTAATATATGGTGATTAACATAACATCATAATAAAAAATGCACGTATAAATGTACATGTGCTATTCCAAAAAAAACTAATGATGTAATGTATGGTGATTAACATAACATAATAATAAAAAAAGAGGAAAAGAGAAAACAATAGGAGAGGTAAGAAGCAAAGGACTGGAAAAGTAAAAACAAAATATGTTAAGAATAACGTATTTTTCTGGTTGTTGAGGATAAAAAACCTGCTAAAGTTAGAAATAGTAAATCTTCTGACAAATATACATGAAAATCTCTGAATGTTGACAATTTGTTATATCACATGTGATTTTTAAAAGTTAGATATTGTCCCCATGTTTTTTTAAAAAATTGAAACAATGAAAGTTCACAATCATATTGCTCTTACTTAAAAGATAGAAAAAGCTAGTGGAACCAAAGAGTAAGGATATAAAACATATGACAAGTGCCTCAGGTAAAAAATTCTATTCACAGTTTTCCTTCCCTTGGAGATGATGTAGTTTAATATTCATGGGAATGAAAATTTAAAAGTTGAGTGTTTCCCTTTATGATTTGGCTGCTAGGGAGCTCAGAGCCAAACATGATTCAGTTATAACAAAAGTAGTATTTCTTCTTTTTTTTTTAGATTTTATTTTTAAGTAATCTCTACACCCAAGATGGGGCTAGAACTCACAACCCCAAGATCAGGAGTCACTCGCTTTACTGACTGAGTCAGCCAGGCATCCCTGAAGTTTGCTTTTTTTTTTTTATAATGGTTGACACGTTTATTTCTCCCTTTTTCTCCCTACATGTTCTTTTTTTTAAAATTTTTTATTGTTATGTTAATCACCATACATTACATCATTAGTTTTTGATGTAGTGTTCCATGATTCATTGTTTGTGCATAACACCCAGTGCTCCACGCAGAACGTGCCCTCTTTAATGCCCATCACCAGGCTAACACATCCCCCCACCCCCCTTCCCTCTAGAACCCTCAGTTTGTTTTTCAGAGTCCATCGTCTCTCATGGTTCGTCTCCCCATCCGACTTACTCCCCTTCATTCTTCCCCTCCTGCTATCTTCTTCTTTTTCTTTTTTCTGAACATATATTGCATTATTTGTTTCAGAGGTACAGATCTGTGATTCGACAGTCTTGTACAATTCACAGCGCTCACCACAGCACATACCCTCCCCAATGTCTATCACCCAGCCACCCCATCCCTCCCAACCCCCACCACTCCAGCAACACTCAGTTTGTTTCCTGAGATTAAGAATTCCTCATATCAGTGAGGTCATATGATACATGTCTTTCTCTGATTGACTTATTTCACTCAGCATAACACCCTCCAGTTCCATCCATGTCATTGCAAATGGCAAGATCTCATTCCTTTTGATGGCGGCATAATATTCCATTGTGTATATATACCACATCTTCTTTATCCATTCATCTGTCAATGGACATCTTGGCTCTTTCCGCAGTTTGGCTATTGTGGACATTGCTGCTATAAACATTGGGGTGCATGTACCCCTTTGGATCCCTACATTTGTATCTTTATGTTGTATTTCTTCTTGATAGTTAATTCACATCTATATGCTTGAAATACCCTGGTCCAGAGTTTTAATTTTTTATGGTGTTAACCTTTATTTTGCAAAAAAAAAAAAAAATATATATATATATATATATATACATATATATATATATATATACACATGGTTCTTGTAAAATACTGTAGAAATAAACAAATAAGAATTACCCATAAATCTGGGTGTCTCAGCACCCAAGACAGCCAACCAAAATGCATTGCAATGTAGACTTCTGGATGTGCATATATGTATGTATAAATGTATGCATAAACACATACATGAGGTCATGCTGTATATACTGATATAGATTCTTTGTTTTGATTTATCATAAATAAATTGATGTCAATAAATAATCACATATGGTACATTAATATCTCTTAGCATTTTGTTATATGGAGATAGCATGTTTTATTTAATCTATCAAGTTGTTTTCAATTTTTTTGATATTATAATCAATGCTGAAATATATCCTTCTTACTAAATCTGGCACTTGTCCTTATAAAAAAGCTTACACTAAGTTTCTAGGAGTAAAATTGTTGGGTCAAAGCATAAGCAAATTTTTTAGATTTAACAGAGATTACCAACATTATTTGTCAATTTGTCAATCCTTCAGGATGGTGGCATCAGTTTATACTCTTATACCAAACATGCACATATATAAAACATTTATTTATCTTTACCTCATCACCACAGAGATTGTCTTTTTTTTTCCACTTTGATAATTTGATAAATTGAATACATTGGAAAAAATCATTTTCTTCAAATTAAAATGCCCTAGATCACTATGAAGGTTGAAAACAATCAAGAGTTTTCAGGCTTCCCCACTCCTTCGGTGAGAATGCAGTGCTTTGAGGGGGCATTCTGTCTGCCCTCTTTTTACTCTTCCATCTCAGCCAGGGTCCCTTGGTGATGTTCTATCTACAAGTTCTACGGTGCTTATCTCAACAGTCTTGAATCTCACCATGCCTCACATGAGGTATCGAGTTTTCAGTCCTTGAGAATGATCAGCAGCATGTTTTCAGCTGTCATTTTTTTAAGGCCCATTCCCAACCCACATTTGTCTAAATCCATCATTTCACCATCTTAGCTCACTGTTAAGTATAGTGACGTGTTTCTAATTCACAATCAGCCAGACTTTGAGGCAAGCTAAACATGCTGGGATGAGAAAGCACAACTTGAAACTCTAGACAGAGCAAGAAACTCCCCAAGGATATATGATTGTTTTTGTCTTTTTCTTTTGGGCTTGTAGATGTGATTCATTGTTAGAAAGACCTTCCCTGCTCTAAAGTTGTCATGGATTTTGCTATGTTTTCTATTAGCCATTTTATAGTTTTATTTTCTTTAAGTTCTTAAATTCACTTGAACTCTATCCTGGTGTATGGCATCCTTCATTTGGCTATCTGGTTGTTTTTTTCCCCAATAGTTGTATTTTTTCATGAGGTATAGCTTACCTACAGTAAAATACACAGACCAAATATTCAATTCTGGGAAGATATAAAATATTTCCATCATCTCAAAAAGTATCCTTGTGACCCTTTTCAGTTAATTCCTGATTCGCACCTACAAGACAGAACTATTTTCTGATTTTTGTCATCATAGAATACTTTAGCCTGTTCTGGAATCTAATTAAGTGGAGTCATACAATATCTGATATCTTGGTATGGTATAGATGATATAGATACAGATACAGACATACATACAGAAAAGTTCCCATGTAGGACTGGGACAGGATTGCCTGCCAACTTGACTGCATTGGAGATGTATCAGCGTTCTTTGAATTAGAAAAGAACAGAGCAGTGTATTGTTTCTTGCACCTGAACATTGCAGGGTAAATTTATTCCCTCAGTAGTACTCTCATTTTTTCCCAGATTAATTTTGCTTACATTTAGACCAGTAGTTCTCAAATTTATTTGCATACTGGATTTATAGGAAACTTAAAACACTACCGATCCCTGAGTCTCACCTCCTCCCACATACCCCCACAGAGATTGTGATGAATTTCTCCCAAGTATGGTGTGGATATTTGAAGTTTTAAAATATTCTCTGGTGAATATAATGTATAGCCAAGGTGGAGAAACAAGGATTTGTAGTGCTGCTTCAAGTGCATTAACATTCTCATAAATTACAAAAGATTCCTGTTAAAATTCAGGTTTTGATTCAGAAGGTCTAGGGGCTGAGAATACACATTTCAAACAAGCTCTGAGGTGATGTCAATGCTGGTCCATGGACTATACTTACAGAAGTAAGGGATGTAAATGTTCTTCTTGACACTTTCCTTAGACCCAAGACCTTCTGTAACTTTCTTGCAACCCTGAAATTCATCACAAAACTCACCCTAATGAAGACAGCATTGGTTTCCTGATCACACCTGCTGTGTATTCTTTCATTCATATATTAGAGTTTCTTGGACCCACATGCTGAATCCTTTCCTTCTCTTGCTTAATAATTTTTCCTTAGACTAAGTCATCTTCTCTATGTCAATAATTCACAAACATTTCTTTAGCTTAAATCTTGCTCCTGAATTCCAGACCTGCATACCCAAGAATTTAATTTGATATCTCCTCTTGAATGTCTCACAGAATTTTCAGCATAAGTAGGTTCAAACTGCATTTATGATTATGTTTTCCAACCAAATATGACATGCCTACAAATCTTTAAAATATATGTAATATATAAAATATATTTCATATATAAATATATATAAATTATATATATATGTATAATAATATATTATATAAGTAAATGGTACTACCCAGACAATTGCTCATGTAAGAAGCCTGGGACCATCCTTCATCCTTTGTACCTCTCCACCTTCACATCAAACCAACATTCTTGTTATTCTCCAAAACATATTTTGACTTTTTTTTTGCTTCTGTGTCCACTGTGTCCACTCTGTGGACACTACTACCAACCTAGCCAAAGCTCTTATCATTTCTTATCTGCACTACTTTCTATGTTTACCCTGGCTCTTCTGTAGTACATTCTTTGCAAATCCTGTGTTATTTTCTTAAAATGGAAATCAGATTATGCCCTTACCATGTTTCAAACTGTTGTATGGTTCTCAGTACATTTAGAATAAAATTCAAAATCTTTTTAAGTAATGTCTGGTTATCTTAAATGTTTCCAAAAATAATGACAATAACATGCTATTTCAATGTTGACAAGTGTTTTGCTGTAAGGTAACAATGTCACCATGAGGCAGATGCTATGAAGAAAGTTCTGTGAATGAACATGAGAATTAACCCACTGTGGGTATGACTCTTATAAACATTTTTGCTTTTGTGACTTAGATAAAGTTGAATCCCTGTTCTTATGTAGAATTGGTCAATGGGAGAGGATGTGGATTCCATAAGGAGGCAAAAGTCTTTTGGGTAAAAAGGATCGTGTGGAACTCCACACCATTTCTCCAAAAATTTGGAGATTTGGGGACTATCAAAATAGACTAAGGTTTTCCATTCCAAAGCTCGATGGCAGAAAGAGAAATAAAGACATTGAAATTCAGTGACCTTATGGGAAACAGGCTGCTGCATCAGCCAGCATAAGAACCCATGGTTTCTTCAGAGCTGAGGGCTGACCTGACCTCTGCTCAGGATGAAAGAGGCTCAGGCTGGGATCCAGCTGGAACACAGTGATTGAGCTTCCAGGAGCACTGTTAAGAGTTTTTAGTGCAGGGTCATAATTGTGGTACCTAATGAGGACCACTCCTCTGGCTCCAGTTAAGAATGAGACAGGAAAGGGTAATTTAGAAGCAGTAGACAATTGCCACCTGTCAGAGTCCTAAAATATTGTTTAATAATGACATACACAACAGGAGACAAGAGCAGGCTGTGATGGACCTTGTGTGGTGCCAGTTCTCTCTCTTCAGATTTGTGGATGAGGCTAAGCTTTTTGTTTTTAAGGAGATCCTTAGCTTTCAGTAAACAGGAATAGGAAGAAATGGAGAGTTTTGAGGGACACTGGTCTTTCTGCTGATAGAGTTAGTGAATTCAGGGGATTAGGTGAAGAAGGAAGAAGAGGAAAAGGAAGAGATGATGAGATGACAATAATTATACCCCAGGGTCATGCCATTCTGGCAACCTCACTGGAGACCTTCACAAACCCTTATACAGAAATCACTAGATAACACTATATTGCTGATGTCAATTTATTCATTGTCATTCATGTGTTCATTCATTTAACAAATATTTAATGAATTTCTGCTGAGGACTAGGTGCCCAGAACAACTCTAGGTGCTGAGAATACAGCAGTGAACAAAGCATTCCAAAGCTCCTCTTTCAAGAAGGCCATATTCTAGTGGTAGGGTTGGCAGGACCCTGACAATAGACACAATAAATAAGTCAGATGTTAAGTATGTAAGATAATGAAATGATGTACAAAGAAACATACAAAAGAAAAGGGAAATAGGAAGTGTATGCTGGGGATTAATTTTAAGTAGGAAGGTTGGGGAAAGTCTCTTTGAAAAGGTAATATCTGAGGAAAGACAAGAAAGTGGTAAGGAAGCCAATCATGCAGTTATTGGGGGAAGATACTTCTAAGCACCAGGGGCAACAGGGGTGGCAGGTGCAAAGGCCCTGTGATGGGCATGTGTTCAGTACTCAAAAAGGGGCTAGAAAGACCGTGTACTGGAACAGAGTTAGAATGGGTAGGGGAAGCAGAAGACAGGAGATTAGGCAGATAAAGGGAAAGATACTGTCTATAGATCCTTGTAAGGCATTGTAGGAATATTGACCCTGAGTAATATGGGAAACCATTGGAAAATTTTGGGCAATGAAGTGTCATAATTTGTCTTATTTATTTATAGGATTACATTGGCTGCTGTATTGAGAATCAACTGTGGGGAGGCATGAGAGAAAACACAAAGACCAGTTAGGAGATCACAACAATAATCAGGGTGAGAGATGGAGCTGGTGAATGATCAGATGCTGTATATATTTGTAAAGTAGAGGTCACAGGGACCTTTCTATGAATTTGAGGTGAAGTGCAAAAGAAAATAAAAAACTAAGAATGCTTCTAAGGTTTTTGACTTCAGAAACTTTCATTAACTGAGATGAGAAAGAGTTTGGTTGGAGCAAGTTTATGAAGGAAGAGCATGTTAAGGTAGATTTTACATCCATCTGTAAAAGTTACATAGGCTGCTGGAGCTCTAAAAGTGAAGTTGACAAAGGAGGTGTGTGGGAGATCCCAGCTGAAGTCATACTTTTGAGGGTGAAATATGGTCAACAGGGTATAAATACTGCCTAAAGCCATGAAACCAGATGGAATCATCAAAAGAGACACAGAAGTGGTCCAAGGACCAAGCCTGGAGGTATTTCAATTTTGAGAGATTGGAGACGTGGGTACAAACCATAGAAAGAGAAAAATGAGGTACATGTGGCATCCTGGAAACCAAGTTAAAAGAATTAGATTTCTAGGAGGATGTTGCTACTGTTTAGGTAAAACACTGCTGATAGGTCAAGTATGATGGACTGAAAACTGGCCATTACTAATTGGCCTTTGCTAATCGGCATTGGATTTAGCAATGTAGAAGTCAAATTGATGTTTGAAACAATAGCCATGACCAAGAAGTCTAGTATACAAAGATGGGCATGGACCCTTCCTGGATAGAAGTGAACTGTAAAAAGTTTGGGGTAAAATGGTCCTTTATGATACTCTAAAACCTTGCTCCTCAAAGTCTGGTCCACAGACCAGCAACAATGGCATCACCTTGGAGCTTAATCGAAATGCAGGATCTCAGACCTCACTCCAGATGTACTTCATCAGAATCTGCACTAGAACAAGATCGCTGGCCAATTTGCTGTGTGTTAGAGTTTGAGACACACTGCTTTAACACACCTGGACCAGGAGTCCTAACATGTGCTGTGTACTGTGCTAATGGCATGTGGACTGGCACTTCCATAGTCTGTTTGTGAGGACCCCCTGCTGTTGGGCTTCTGCAGCTGCCTCTCCTATGAGCTTTAAGGGCACAGGGAGCAAGGAGCTGAAGTCGGGTGTCAGAGCTAGGAGGGGCTGAGTTTCACCTATCTGCTTGGGAGTTAGTGTCCTTGGGTTTTAGAAAGAAGACAAAATCCTCCTATTTTGGCTCCAGTTATATTCATGATCTCCAGATTTGAGTACCAATTTGTTTGTTTCAGCTCATAGTGTTCACTACAACTTCCCTGCTTGTGTAGCCGCTGGCTTTTGGTTAATCCCCTTCATCAGGTACAGAGGCTTGCAATCACTTGGTCTGCACTCCTGAAGCCCGAGGCTCCATTATCTGCATTGAGGTGTGTTGTTGCCTGTCCTTCCCTTATGTAAGGCTCCTGGTCATCTGCCCTAGGTTACCCATGCCCTAGTATGGTGTTTAATTTGTTCTGTAGAATGTTAGTCATACACAAGATCCTCGTAATGAATTCTGTAAAGAAATATATTTGAGAAACACTGAGAGTTTTTGTTCCCTTAAAGAGTTAAACTGCACACTGAAAGGCTCTGAGATCTGTATTTAGAATCCTCCACCTACATCATGTAATGCCCAGTGCCAATCAGGCCTTTAAATCTTGTGGAACTAAAATGTATGGACATATGCTGGGAAATAATAAACTAGTAACAGGTTCACCTTAAGAAATTCCTGCCTCAACCTTGTTACTATTCATATGAAAGAAGGAGCAATTAAATAACTGAGATTAAAAATTGTGTGTCTGTAGCATACAAATTATAAGATAGTTTAAATGATATAGTTTAAATGTCACGGTTTAAGTTAAGTGTTATTGTTTAAGTGAAGACCCATTCTTTTATTAGAGCTATCACTTAAAAATTTTCTCTGAATATGCTACTTCAGTGTGAGTATAAAATAAATGTGGGGCAAAATCAGGGAAAAGGTTCTAAATTAGAACTAGTTTAAACTAATTTTTAAAAATTTAAATAAAAATTTAGTTTGGGATACAGCACTGTGTATAGATAAGCTCCTTTAATAAAGTTTCAGGAATATTATATCAGAATTAAAAATTCTGAATGTGAATATACATATTTGCATTAAATAGAATGACTGTTTATGCAAAGTGAAGAATAAAGAACATTTGTTTTACTAAAATATACTTACTACATTCAAGATACCATCCAAAAGACTTCCATTTTTGCATATAAATACACCCAGAATTTACGAAATATAAAAGATAATGACAATAAAACCTGTGATAATTTTTTTTCTCTCTTTTTCCATCTTAGATTTTGGTTTAAATTGCCCTTTCCTTCAGTTATATATATATTTTTTTCATTTAAAAGAGAACACTAAGCATCAACTTAACAAATTTTTAAGTGCACAATATATTAATGTTGACTATAGATACAATGTTATACAGCAGATCTCTAGAGCTTATTCACCTTGCTTGACTGAAACTTTACTCCTGTTGATTTGTAACTACCCATTTCCCCCTTAGCCCCTGGCAACAACTCTTCCACATTTTGATTCTATGGATTTGACACTTTTAGACCCACATATAAGTGTAATCATGTAGTATTTGGTTTTCTGTGATTGACTCTTTTCACTTAGCATAATGTTCTCCCTCAAGGTTCATCTGTATTGTTAAATATGAAAGAATTACCTTTTTTAAGGTTGAATAATATTCCACTTATGTATATACCACATTTTCTTCATTCATTCATGACACTTGGGTTGTTTCCATATCTTGGCTATTGCGAATAGTACTGAGATTAACACATGAGTGCTAATACCTCTTTAAGATCCTGATTTCTTTTTTCTTTTTTTAAATTTTTTTTATTTGAGTACTGTTGACATACAATGTTAAATTAGTTTCAGGTGTACAACATAGTGATTCAACAAGTTTATACATTATACTGTGCTCACCACAAAGGTAGTTACCATCTGTCATGATACAGTGCTACAATATCATTGAGTATACTCCCTATGCTGTGCCTTTGTTCCCATATTTATTCATTCCTTAGCTGGAACTCTGTATCTCCCACTCCCCTTCACCCATTTTGTCCATCCTCCCCCCGCCTCCAGCAACCATTAGGTTCTTTTCTGTATTTATGTCTGGTTATGCTTTTTGTTTATTCATTTTGTTTGTTCATTCTTTTATTAAAGGAATATTCACATATCCTTTTTTTTTAAATTCCACATATGTGTGAAATCATATGGTATTTGTTTTTCTCAGTCTAACTTATTTCACTTAGCATAATATACTCTAGGTCCACCCATGTTGTTGCAAATGGCAGGATCCCATTCTTTTTTATGGCTGTGTAAAAGACCATTGTAGACATATACCACATTTTCCTTATCCATTCATCTATTGATGGACAGGTTGCTTCTGTATCTTGGCTGTTGTAAATAATGGTGCAGTAAACATAGGGGTCCATTTATCTTTCTGAATTTGTGTTTTTGTTTGCTTTGGGTAAATACCCAGTAGTGGAATCATTGGATCATATGGTATTTATATTTTTAAGTTTTTGTGGACCCTCCATACTGTTTCCCACAGTTGCGGTGCTGAATGTAAATTGGTACCTTCCCACCAACAGTGTACCAGGGTTCCTTCTCCTCCACATCATCACCAACAATTGTTATTTCTTATCTTTTTGATTTTAGTCCTTCTGATAGGTGTGAGGTGGTTTTGATTTGTACTTCTCTGATGATTAGTGATGTTGAGCACCTTTTCATGTGCCTGTTGGCCATCTATTATGCCTTCTTTGGAAAAATATCTATTCAGATCCTCTGCCCATTTTTTAATTGGATGTTTTTTTTTTAAATGTTGAGTTATGTAAGTTCTTTATATATTTTTAATATTAACCATCAGATATATCATTTGCAAATATCTTCTCCCGTTCAGTTGGTTGCCTTTTTGTTTTGTTGGTGGTTTCTTTAGCTGTGCAAAAACTTTTTATTTTGATGTAGCCCCAATAGTTTATTTTTGTTTCTGTTTCCCTTGCCTTAGGAGATATAGCTAAAAAACTATATCTATGGCCAATATCAGAGAAATTACTACCTGTGTTCTCTTCTAGGATTATCATGGCTTCAGGTCTTATAGTTAGGTCTTTAATCTGTTTTGGGTTTATTTTTGTGTAATGTATAAGAAAGTGTCCAGTTTCATTTTTTTTACATGTAGCTGTCCAATTTTCCCAGCATCTTTTGTTGAAGAAACTTTTTCCCATTGTACATTCTTGTCTCCTTTGTCATAGATTAGTTGACCATATACGCAGGGGTTAATTTCTGGGCTGTATTCTGTTTCATTGATCTATGCATCTATTTTTGTGCCAGTATCATGCTGTTTTTATTATTAAGATCCTGATTTTAATTCTTTTGGAAATGGGATTGTTAGATCATATGGTAGTTCTGTTTTTAATATTTTGAGGAACCTGTTTTCCATGACAGCTGCACCATTTTGCATTCCCATCAACAGTGTGCATGTTTTGTAATTCTTTGTTGAAGGCTGTTTTATATAGGAAGTAGATACTGGGGTATATATATTTTATGCTTAGAAATGAGCATGATTTTCCTTCTGCTAGGTCTTTAGCATGGCATGTTACGTTAGCCTCCTTAGGAATTGGGCTGGGTTTGTAGTTTGTTGTTGCTATGGTTACCATTAGTGCACCATTGCAGCTTCAAATTCCTGTAGTACCTATGTCTCCCTGCTTAGCTTTGGGTCTTCCCTTTATGCTTCCCCACGGATACATCTGTCTCTTACAGATCTGTCAGATGTTTTAACTACTGATTTTTTCTTCCTTACCTTACCTGGTGGTAAGGGGTGGAAGAGGGGTGTTCCCTCTGATGTTCTTTCTGGTTGATCCTCAGCCCTGAGGAGGCACTGTGAACCTGACCTTGAAAGTGTGGACTTCCCAAGTACTCCTGCCCCATCTCCAGATGAAACGTTGTCTTCACACATATTCTTGCCCTTTCCCCAGTGTTTGAGCTTCTCTTTTACCTCTGTTCCCTCCTGCAGTTTCAGTGGGTGGCCAGCAGTGCCCTTAGGCTATGGTTTTGGTGCCTTCCCCCTGCAGGGAAGTCTTTGTTCCTTAGGAGAGATGGATCTCTGTTCCACTCTCACCTGCAGTGAGATTCCACAGGAGCCCTTAAGTGGCTACAGTTTCCCCAACCCCAGCCAGCATCATCACTGGGCTTTCTTGACTCCTCCCATTTCCCCTGTGGACACTTGGTGGACTCCTGGAGGGAAAGCCTCCAAGATGTTATAACCTCCTCAAGTCTGCAGCCCATAGGGGCTTCACACATTCTCATTAGCCCACATTCAGCCTTCAACAATTTTTTAAAAATGCTTACTCTTCTTACCAGATGTTCACTGGTATTTAATGGTGTCTGTCCAGGTAAGCAAATACCCAAGATCTGTTTCTCCCTGCTGGTTCCTGTTCCTCTTTAGATTTTGTGCTGTTTATAATTTCATCTTTCTAATAGGTTTTTTAAAAAGTCATTAATTTGAAGTTTTACAGGCTTTTCTTGATACATGGGTGGGATAAATACTCTTCCCAGCTCTCTGCATCTCTGAATTGAAATCAGAAAACTCTATGCCTTCTTAAAAACCAGGTCTGCAATTCAAGTAGTACCAGATAACACATTCAGTCTAACATTTCTTTATATGATCTGATCCTAGGGTTCAAAACATTTATTTGGTAAAAGTCATCTTCATTTCCCCCATTAATTTTATTCAAACAAATTTTTAAAATCCACTTAATAATTACTGAAAAATATAGCCTACTTCCCATAACCAGAAATATCGCTGGTCAGTGATTAAAATAGCATTCATTTACATTTTCCAAATATATTTTATCACTACTTAGCAAACTCTAAATGCACCATCCTCTAGTGATTTAATAAATGCAAACATTTAAGTTGTCTTCCCTCCCCCCCCAGTCCTATGGCATATGTTGACTTAACAGAAAAGCATGTTACTGTGACTATTCAAGAATTATGTTTTTAATTAGAAGGAAGCAAACTGCAAAGGACTTGTAAGTCCAGTTTATATGCTTATCATATTTAATCAAAACTTCCCAACCACACTAGGTCTTATTACAGAATTAGATTAAAATATTTTTCTTGCAAGTTTGCAAATATTGTTTTTATTTCATTTCCTTTGCAGGTCAATCCAGAAATAGTAAGTAATTCAATAATAATCTATTTTGTAAAGTTTTATAAATTCACTTCCATTCCAAGCCCCAGTCTCCTAGGCTCACTCTGAATGGTTAAGACCAGTCTTTAGTCATGCATGCACACACACACACGTGCACACACACACACACACACAGTTGGAGGCACATGCCCTTATAGTTGATTCCTAGACCAATGAAATCAGTTCTAATGTTACTTCTAATCTCCCTTTGAGGCCCAAATCTTGAGTTGTGTTTTCTTTGACCCAAGTCCCTTGCTCCAAATTGGGCTGAGCTCATCAGGTGCCTCTCTAGCCTTCTGTAGCACTCGAGCAAGTCTCTATAGGATGCATGGACCATCTGACATTATGATCGCTTCTTGGGTGAAAAGAAGGACAAGTATATACGAGAAAATCTACTGCTTTAATGGCCGGTTTCTCTATGTGACACCTGTAACTTTGGTTTACATTCTTTAGGTATAAAAAGTGATGATAGCTATCCCTTGGTATGAAAGAAAACATCCTCCAGGGGAGGGACTGTTCTCTGACACTGGATGTCCTGCAAAGCATGATTCTGTATTTCCCTGCATGGTCACTGTCCCTGCTTCCCAAGTTAATGAGTACCCTGAATTGCTGGCAAGCTTTGAAAACTTGGAATATAAGAGAAGATAGTCTATTTCAGGGAAGCTGAATCTTTATTTCAACTTGCTCATTACTTCCACAGTGTGACTACTCTTTATGACAAAGCCTAGTGGTACTTATGATTTTTATTGTCAGCACTAATTTTTATCCTGCCTGTCTTCCTCGATGCATTTTCCACACAGCAGCCAGAGTGATTTATTTACTTAGTAAATCATAGTCTGGCCACAAGTTACATGTGTGCAAATCTCTTCAATATCTTTTCTGCTTCTTCCTGTGTGACCTTGAGCAAGTTATTCAACTTCTCTGAGGCTCTGTTCTCTTCGATGTAAAACGGAGCTAAGAATTTCTGCCCCATAGGATTGTTATGGGAATTAAATGAAAAACTCTTAGAATAGGGCCTGCACATTGCAAGGTCACAGTAAATAGTGCTGCTGATGCATTAACCACTATTAGTACCGATGTTACTCAGCTGAAAGCCCCTCAACAATTTTCTCTTGTGCTTTATTAAAGTCAAACTCCTGCTGGGGCTGTGAGGTCCTGTGTGGTCCCTCTCTCCTCTAATCTCATGTCTCATCTGCATTGTAGCCACAGGGTCCCTGCTTTCATGTCTCTGTGCCAGTCAGTGACTCTCCACACTGCTCTCAGTGCTGACCTTGAGCCCCAAGTCACATCTCTGCCTCCGGCTGCTCCTGGAGGCTCACTGTAGGGGTGCCGGGTGGCAGGGCTAGAGTGGGGGTCTGCTACTCCCCTACTTTCTGTTCCTTTAATGTTGCCTGGGTGAAGGCCCTTCATCCCATTTGCAGCAGTAGAGCCAGCCTCTAGCTGTTCTGGTGCTTCCAGAACTAGCTTCAAGGTGTCCAGTCAGAGGCCCTGGAATCAGCACCACCGGCAGTGCTGTCCTTGGAGATCTGGCCTCAGTTCTGTAGGCTCAAGTTTGGATCATTCCAACCTGTCCCCTTCCTCCTCCCCACCTGCCTCCTTTCTCCATGCAGCTACTGACTCTGTGTCTCCTCAGCATGCCTGGTTCACTTTCTCCATCCTCCAAAACCATGTGACCTATTCCTTAGGTTATATTCTTTCTGATTTGTGTTATTTTCCAGAAAAGGCCTTTACCTACCCCATTATCTTGGTCTGGAGGATTTTGTCCTCCCATCCTCTCTTAACTGGCTGATATTGAGTCATCTTTCTTTTTTCCTTTTTAATTTTTAGAAAACTTTATTTATTTATTGGTCAGAGGGAACAAGCAAGCACAAGCAGGGGTAGTGGCAGGTAGAGGGAGAAGCAGGCTCCCTGCTCAGGGGGACTAGATCCCAGGACCCTGGATCATGACCTGAGTCAAAGGCAGACGCTTAACCAGCTGAGCCACCCAGGTATCCCTTGAGTCATCTTTCAAGTCTTGGCTTAAAACCCTTCTCTGTCCCCCCATCTAAAAGGAGGCTCTCACCTCTTTGTATTTAGTGTATTAGCCATTAGTTCCATTTGTACATTTCTCCCAGTTTGTAATTACTATTTGCATTCTGCTTAAGCTTTATGAGGGCAGCAACCACATTTCTTCTTCATCTTTAACACATCTTAAACTTTGTGATCAACACAGTGCCCAGAACATAGTACATAAAATGAGTGAAGGCATTCCTACTACCTTGGGACTCTTGCAGCAATGAAACTTCTTCCTAGTGCCCATGTTTCAAGGCTTGTGTCTGTTCCCCCTTCTGGTAAACAAAAAAGAAAGTGTGCTGAAATTTTTGTGAATGTTATTTCCTCTGGGTAATTGAAATACAATTTTTTTTTTTTGGCTCACCAAATATTAAGAATAGACCTTATAAAATTACATGGCATCATTAAAATAATCCTTTTAGGGAAGCTAGAGAGGTAATTTTTTTTCCCTTTGGCTCTTTTTAAAATGGGATTAATATCAGTAAAGCCAGTTAACCTCCTACATTGTATCAATCAGTTTTGACAAGCATAGAAACCAAGGTCCAGAGGAAACTGTATTACATTGAGCCTTGTTTCACATCATGGTTCTACTGTGCCCTGAATGTTTCTCTAAGCAGCATGAAGTTGGGGAGGGATATTTTAATCAATTACCTCAGTGTAGATGAGTGCATCAGTGCTTCTCAACATTTCCTATTTTTAAGGTCAGGGTATTTCCCTTTGTAATATTTGCCGTCTTTATGAGCCCGGCCACAATTCTGATTTTCATCTCATAATATCATTTATTTCCTGGTAGGCTATTTTTATGTAGCCCACATTATAGGCAGCCTGCTTTGAGATACAGCTAAATGTGAAATATCACGGAATCAAACAAATGTGTAGAATAGCCCACATTAAGAACACATTTAATAAGAAAGAATGTATTCTCACAACCAGAGGGATGCTGTGAACAGTTCACAGAGCCCCCTGACACCCTTGCTTTTGCCTAATGGAGTAAAGGGTGACAGCCTCATGATCCATTGTCCCATTGTCCATATGGTGGGTACCTACTACTGACCTTATTTAGATTTTTTTTCTTGCCAAACCTTTCCAGTTCTGATTTCTCAATCTCTACCCTTTCATCCTAAGATATTTCAACAAATCTCATTTGTATGAAGGTTCAAATATCCCTCAACTGTTAATTACTCCCAAACATATATCTCTAATCCTATAATTTGTATCTTCCTTTCTGGTTACTCTCTTCCTGGGAGTACTGCCAGTGCCCTTAACAGTCTTCTCACCTAAGGACTCACCTGAGATGCACCTCCTCCATGCCACTGCCATCATCTTCCCACATGGACTTCTCCTGTCCTCACCCCACAGCCCCACATCGGTCAGTATACACGCTGCTCATTTTACTCTTCCTGTTACATGAGTATCATGAACATGTGTGTTCAAACATTTCCAGCTTTCTACTGTTTGGACCCATGATTACAATTGTTTTTCCTTCATCCCTTAAAGATTGGGAGATTTAATTTCCCACGTGAGATGCTCTAGGACTCTGTGCACAGCACTGAGCAGCATTTGCAATGGTGGTTGCTCTAAGAGAGAGAGGGCCTGAGTAACCAAACACCTGAGTTCCCTGCCAACTGTGATGGATGGCGAGCATTTGCAAGAAACAAAACTTTGTGGTTAGGCAACTAGATTTGGGAGTTGCTTATTACCTCAACACACCACTAGCTTATCATGGATGAGACTCACTTAGGTAAATGACCTTCAGCTCCTCTAAACTACATGTAATTTAAGGACAGAGACCGCAGCCTTTATATTTTAAATCACACACATAGTCATCTCATCCAGTAATTGCTCCAAGTTGTTGTGTGTGTTGTTTTTTTAATTGAGATGTATTCAATAAAACCACACATAAAAGTAAAGAAAAATGTATGTGATTATAGGGAGGTGGAAAATTTTCCTTTCTCAGCTGGTGAAGTGAAACCTGAGGTATAGATACACTGGTGATTTTTGGCAATTTCAGGATGTAACTAAGCAAATACAGTGTTGGGTACATTTTCAAAAATGAAAAATAAATTGTGCTGATTTTACATAAAGGAAGCTTTTATTTTCCTGACACAGCTATTTCTCAGGACAATACAAAAATATTTGCTTTACCATATTCTTAAGTGGCTATTTGGCTTTTAAAACAGGGACAGTTGTCATTTATTAAAACATCTTATAAGGTCAGCATTTAATTTACAGAGTCAACTTTTGAAAATAATAATATCTAGGAAATGAGCAGCAGTTTTTACCTAGGGACATCAAAGCTTCTGTTCAAGATGAGTTTGTCTTTCTATGCTGAATGAATATGAGAGCTCAACTTCATCCAATTGAAAAAGGAAAGACTGAAGTCTTAGGCAGGGTAAGACTTGGCCCATCACAGGCTGGTTGGAGTCAGAGAGGTGATTTCTTACATAGGATCACCCCCTAAAAGAGAGATTTCATAGATTCATCTCCAGTGGAATTTCTGTTAGAGCAATATGCCCAGGGAACCCATCAGGTTGTCTATTTTGGATTTTCTGTGTATAAATCTATCTGTGGAAACTCAATGTCAAGACAGAGGAAACAGGCATCAAGAGTCATTATACAGAGTCGTAGAGTGAGAATCAAGAGTAAAATATGAGGTCCAGAGTTTGCAACTGGAAAGCAGTCTTCTCTGGCTTGATCTTGTATCTCCTTTTGTCTCCTGATAGTCTGCCAGGGTCTACCCCAGGCAGCTTAGAAAGAAAAGAATATGTCTTACTCTGTAAGGATATGAAAAGTAGGATCCTTATTTTTAGTATCACACTATACCTTCATAAAAGCAAAATATTGAAAGAGAATGACTATACACATCTTGTGACATAATAAGAAATAAATATTTGGTCTCTATCCCCAGTTCCTGATACAGAGCTCCTAAAATCCTTGTAATTTCCTGTGTGATGGGTGGGGAGGGTAGGTGATAGCAACAACTTACAAAGATGTAAAAATCCCTTAGAATTTCCTGGGAGATAGAAGCATACTTATTTTAATGAGGTGACTCTAGGTGAGCTCCTGGATAGCTTCAAGATAGGGCTGGTCACCAGAAAGACTAAGCCATGATTAGTAGGAGCTTTGAAAATTCAGTCCCACCCCACCATCCTCTGGAGAGGGGAGAAGGGCTGGAGACTGAGTTAACAATTGACTTTGTCTATGTGATAAAGGCCCCCCAAAATCCCTCTACTACAGAATTTGGGGAGCTTTCAGGTTGGTGAATATATCTGTGTGCTGGGAGGATGGCCCACCCCAACTCCATGGGAACAGAAGATCCTATATGAGGGATCTATCAGGACCTCACTTTGTGTACCTCTTCATCTGTCTGGTCATCCATTCTTTATAATAAACCAGTAAACATGAGTACATGTTCCCTGGAGTTTTGTAAGCAATTGTAACAAATTAGCAAACCTGGGGAGGGGGTTGTGGAAACCTCCAATTTATAGCCAGTTGGTCAGAAACACAGGAGATTTGTGACTGCAGTCTAAAGTGGGAACAGTCTGGTGAAACTGAGCTCTTAACTCGTGGGGTCTGCACCAACTCCAGGTAGTTAGTGTCAGAACTGAGTTGTAAGACACCCAGATGGTATCCAGAGAGTTGGAGAATTGGTGGGTATGGGAAGACCCTCCCCACCCCCACACACACGTTTGGTGTCAGAAGTGTTGTGAGCAGAGGAAACAAGTTTTCTTCTACAACTCTAACAAATCCAAAAAGCGTCATAAAAGCTGAACTCTTCGGACATGACACAACCTCAGATTTTCTTCTGAGTTAGGAAATGCAAGTGACCATGTTCCAGAAATAGCATTCTTTTTGAAAGGAGCAGCGGCGGTATCCCCGCAGTAATGCAGGCATTAACTGTAATTTAATTTTGAGATCTTCTTTCACAGTTGTTGTTACCACCTTTGGAGATCAGTGACTGTGTTTTACTAGGCTGTTGAGACTTTTCTCTTGATTTACTGATCTCCACTCGCACTCCAGATGGCCAATCGGGGAGGGACCAAAAGGCCTGATCAGATAATGTCTCTATCAGCCCTCTGACAAATTCTGGGAATACTGGAGACTCTAAATTTGCTGTTTTTTCCTGAGATGCAGCAACTTTGTGTCCAGATTAAAGACTAAGTTTGTTTTTTGTTGTTTCTTAAATACTCCTGTAGGTAGGTAGCGGGGAGCACTACAAACTGAAATCATACTAGAAAATACTATATTTTTTACTGATACTGAATTGCAAAGCAGGTTTATATTTATTCACTTTGGTTAGCAGTTCCTCTTTTTATACCCAGAGAAAGAGAGGCAAGGTGTTGCCTAAATCTTATAATTATGATCACGGCCAGGTTAAAAAAAAAATCTAAGTTATGAGGGGTTTGCCACATTGTCATAAGTAACAAATTGATATGATACTGTTCTTAAAAAATATGTGCTAGTTTTTTTGATTTATGAGGGTTTACACATTATAATCGAATAAGTTTTTTAAAGATTTTATTTATTTATTTGCGAGAGAGAGAGCGTGCATGCACGAGCAGGGGGTTGGGCAGAGGAAGAGGGAGACAGAATTCCAAGCAGATTCTGTGCTGAGCACAGAGCCCAACACCGGGCTTGGTCCCACGACCCTGAGATCATGGCCTGAGCCAAAAGCAAGAGTCTTGACACTCAGCTGATTGAGCCACCCAGGTGCCCCAGTCAAATGTTTTTTCAGGCATACCCTAAAAAATGGCTGTCAAAATGCTTAGAATTTAAACAATCTGAAAGAACGCAGGGCAAGAAGGAAATCAAGACAAGTATGTGTTCTTTTTCATCTTAACTGAAGGAAAGATCTTGAACACTGCTGTAATATTATTCACCAGATGTTCTATTTTCTGTGTTCCTAATTACTTAATTTTCCTCCCACCATCCATTTGCTGTACTTAATGGGACTGCCTCTTCATTGTTCAGTGCATGAACTGAAGGAGACAGGAGGGTACTCAAAACTGGCCATGTCAAGCAGACTTGGGCCTCCTAAGCCAGGTCACCATTGATCCTGTCACCTGACTGCCTAGGCCATAGTCAGCATTTTCCACATTTCACCAGCAGAATCACTACATTTTTCTTTTCCAAGAAATGCATAATTACAGGTTTACCTATTGTGTCCCTGTCAGAACAAACCCTTTGAGGACACTGCCATGGAGTCTCAACCTAGTAGTGCAGGTAGAGCTAAGCAAAGCATTGATATGTATTTGCAAAGTGACAGGATTACTTATTAAAAATTGAAAAATTAATATTGAGTCTTATGGACTAAAACAGGATACCAAGGGTTACAAACTTCTAAAATGTATCCACTAGGAGTGCCTGGGTGGCTCAGTCGGTTAAGTGTCTGCCTCTTGATTTTGGCTGAGGGCATGATCTCAGGGTCGTGAGATCAAGCCCTGCATCAGGCTCCATGCCCAGCATGGAGGGAGGTGGGTGGGGGAATGGGTTAGTTGGGTGATGGGTATTAAGGAGGCCATCTGTCGTTATGAGCATGGCTCTCCTTCTCCCCCTCCCCCTCCTCTAAAAAATGTATACAGTAATGTAGCTTCCACAGAAATATAAAGTTATTGGACCATCAGCTTTCTACTTTGCCAAGTGAAGGTATTTTTTAAAAAGTTACAATTAAACCATTCAATTTATTACTGTTATAATATTTATGCACAAACACGTACAGAAAATAAGTTTAGAGTATGGGGAGGCACTCTGTACTTTTCTTGTTGTTCCCCAGTCTTCTATTGTTTTAATTGAAGTGTAATTGACATACACTGTTCTATTAGTTTGGGGATGCATCATAGTGATTTGACATTTTTAAACATTATGAAGAAATCCCCATAATAAATCTAGTAACCATCTGTATCCATAACACTATTATTAACTATAATCCCCATGCTGTACATGACAACCCCATGACCTATGTTTCTATAACTGGAAGTTTGCACTTTTTAGTCCTCTTCTTCTATTTCACCTGTCCACCGTCAACTGTCCACAGTATCCAACAGTTTGTTTTCTGTATCTATGCATCTGTTTCAGTTATGTTTTGTTTGTTCATTTGTTTTGTGTTTATATTCCACATATAAATGAAATGATTCGGTATTTATCTTCCTCTGTCTAGCTTATTTCACTTAGTGTAATACACTTTAGGTCCATCAATGTCACAAATGGCAAGATCTCATTCCTTTTATGGCTGAGTAATATTCCAGTGTGTGTGTGTGTGTGTGTGTGTGTGTGTGTGTGTGTGTACCATATCTTCTTTATCCATTCATCTGTTGATTGCTTAGGTTACTTCTCTGTTGGTTCTTGCATACTATGGATCTGTGAAAACTGCTGTATATGTTTTCTATTTTTGCTATTAGAAATTACCACAAATGTGGTAATTAAACAAATTTATCGTCTTATAGTTCTGTAGGTCAGAGGTACAAATGGTTTACATGGGCCAAAATCAAAGTCTCAGTTAAAGTTAAGGTGAGGAAATGGATTTCCTTCTTTTCCAACTTCCCAAGGCCATTCATTTTTTGGCTCATGGCCCTTCCTTCCTCTACAAAACCAGCAACATAGCATCTTTCCAACTCTTCTTCCACTGTCTCATCTCTGACTAGCCAGGAAAAGTTCTTTACTTTTAAGAACTCATGTGATTTCTGCTGGTGGGAATGCAAACTGGTGCAGCCACTCTGGAAAACAGTATGGTGTTTCCTCGGAAAGTTAAAAATAGAGCTACCCTATGACCTAGCAATTGCAGTACTTGGTATTTACCCAAAGGATACAAAAATACAGATTTGAAGGGGGTACATGCACCCTGATATTTATAGCAACATTATCAATAATAGCCAAAGTAAGCAGAGAACCCAAATGTCCATTGACTGATGAATGGATGAAGAAGATACATATATATATATATATATATATATATATATATATATATATATATATAGTGGAATATTACTCAGCCATCAGAAAGAATGAAATCTTGCCATTAGCAATGAGGTGGATGGAGCCAAAGTGTATTATGCTAAGTGAAATAAGTCAGCTAGAGAAAGACAAATGCCATATGATCTCATTCATATGTGTAATTTAAGAAAGAAAACAGATGAACACATGGGAAGAGGGGGAGAAAGGAGAGAGGAAAAAAAAACTATAAGAGACTTTTAATGATAGAGAACAAACTGAAGGTTGTTGGAGGGAGGTGGGTGGGGGAATGGGCTAGATGGGTGATAGATATTAAGGAGGCCACCTGTTGTGATGAGCACTGGGTGCTGTATGTAAGTGATGAATCACCGAATTCTACTCCAGAAACCAATACTGCGCTGTATGTCAACCAAGTAAAATATAAATAAATAAATAAATAAGAAATAAGAAATAAATAAATAACTATTAGAAAAAAGAAGAAGAAGACAAAGAAGAAGAAGAAGAGGGAGGGGGAGAAGGAGGAGAAGGAGAAGGAGAACTCATGTGATTAAATTGGGCCCCCCATGGTTATTTCTCCATCTTAAGATCCTTAACTTAATCGCACAAGCAAGGTCCCTTTTGCCATGAAAAGCTACATAGTTACAGGTTTAGGAGATTAGAACATGAACACCTTAGGTGGGGAGCATTATTCTACTGACCACAATTCCTCACACATGGACCCTGCTGCTCAGAATGCTGGATTAGATTTCCCAAGAAGAGAAGGTGACTGATGGGTGTGATCTGAAGAGTGAAGAAAAAGAAAGCTGAAGAACAGAAAATCTTGATGACCAAATTCTGAAAATATTATCTAGTGACTCCTGGGAATCATCTGGCCTAGTGTGGAACTGGCCCATTACATGGGATTAAGATGTACACCAAGCTCCTTTGAAATCCATCTTTATACCACCAGGCCCATAGACTGACATGATGATCGTGGCAAAAACAGAAACAAGGTTTAGACTATTGTCTTTCCTTATCGGTGTGTCTGTGGAAAGTGTCATTCAGGGCAGCAACATGTTGAGGTTAGCACATCTGCACAGCTTTGCAGGACTTGACATCATACACAGAAAAGACCTCCCTAAACACCTAGCATTAAACAGCCTTGTTGCTAGAGGGGCTCTGATGTTAAATGCAATATTTATGTTCTTCCTTGTCAAAATTCTTATCTTCCTTTTTGGTACATTTTCTTCCCTTTAATTGTGATTATCTAAAGACCAGAGAGAATTTGCTTAATTTTCTTAATTATAAAAGAATGCCTTCCAGATTTTAATAACTTTAAGAAGTAGATAATTGTCATGTAAAAATTGTGTTATTGATATGTATATTGCACTGAAATGTAATTATGTACATTTTGAGATACAAGCTTCTATACAAATCATAACATGTTATATATATAACACTACAATAATTGCATTATTTTTCTCTTAAATTTTATTATTCCATTTGTAAAATAAAATGGTACTGAATGTACTGTGTAAGATTTTGAGGGTTTTTTTAATTGCAGCTTTGCAAAGATTTAGTTGCATATTCATAACCACTGGTGACATGGTGCCAAGTGCTGAAACAATTATTCAGTGAATTCTTTGCATGGCACTTCAGGGGAAACGATAAAAGTGCTGAAGCTGGGTTCTATTTTAAGATCTTTGGCTGATGATTGTTAGAACTGCATAAAGGAACATTGCACAGCTAAAGAAAGGTTCAAGAGGAGGAGAAACAAAGCTTATATGATTAGTTAGAAAGTATGATTAGTTAGAAAGAAAAATTAATGTAGATATGGCACACACTGAATTCCTTAAATATTAATTGAATAATTGAAACCATTCTAGTGTTGGAATATTTGCTCCAGTTTATATTTAAAAAGTTAGTATTTGTACCTATTTCATGATAATTAATGCATAACCCCTAAAGATCTTATCTATTAATTAATATAGGAAAAACAATAGTTCATTCTGTTGAAATGATATTCCAACTGATCAAAAATGATAAACAGAACAAGAATAATTTATCCCCTTTTTACAAAAGAAGAAGCTGAGGCAAATAGGTTTAATGTCTTATTCAAGTTTTCAAAGCTGGGAGTGCTAACCAGAAATCTAGTCTTCTCATTTCTCTCCCTGTGATTTTTCCAGTATGCTATGCTGCAGCTCACAAGGGCATGCTCTTTATTATACAACAATCCCTATTGCAATATGAGTTAACTTTAATGAAAAGTAGTGACAAATAGAAATCCAGTGTCCAACTGTTTAATCATTTTCTTCTTTGTGTATGTGTTCAAACAATATCTAAGTTGAACAGTAGAAATCACTTGATTCAGATAAGCCTTTTTAAAAGGCACCTTATGCTTTGAGTTAAGGCCAATATCTTCAACAAGCTGAGAAAAAAGAACTTGGGAGCTCGCTTTGCAGCAGAATCTCATGATTTCGTTCCAGAAGAGGGAGAATATACAAAAGGAAAATCAGCTTATGGTAATTTTTGTTTTTTTAAATTAACAATTTTATTGAGGCATAAATAGCATACAGTAAATTTTACTTATTTAAAGCTTAAAATTTCTTAAGTTTTAACATGCATATACCTGTAAAATGATCAGCTCAATCAAAAGGGTGAATATATTTATTGGGCCCAAAAATATCTTTGTTCCCGTTTGTAAATCTTTCTACCTACCACACGTCATCTGACTTTCCCAAGCCTCTAGTCCCCGGAAAATTGCTTTCTGTCACTAGAAATTAGTTTGTACTTTCTAAAATTTTGTGTAAATGGAATCAAATCTTTGTGGTCTTTCTTGTCTGGTTTCTTTCACTCAGTATAGTAGCCACTATAAGATTCATCCATGTTGTGATGCATACCTGTTATTGATGCGCAGTATTTTATTGTATATCACAGTTTATCCATTCACCTGTTAGTGGATATTTGGGTTGTTTCCATCTTGGGGGCTTGAAAATAATGTTTCTATAAACATCTGTGTCCAAGTCTTTACATAGCCATATTCTTCACTTTCCCTTGGGTAAATATCTGGAGTGGAATGCCTGGGATACATGGCAAGTGTATGTTTAACATGTCAAGACACTGTCAAACTATTTTCTTAAGAAAATTAAATTCAGGAATAAAAAATGTTTAAAAGGGGGCGCCTGGGTGGCTCAGCTGGTTGAACATCCAACTTTGGATTTTGGCTCAGGTCGTGATCTCAGGGTCATGAGATAGAGCCCTGTGTAGGGCTCTGCACTCAGTGCAGAGTCTACTTGTCCCTCTCCCTTTGCTTCTCCCCCTGCTCATGCTCCCCCTCTCTCCCTCTCCCTCTCAATCTCAAATAAATAAATAAATAAATAAATAAATAAATAAATAAATAAATATCTTTAAAAATGTTTAAGAGTAATCTAAGAGCCCAAGAACAATATGTTTCTTGCTCATTTAGTTAGTTAGTGCATAAGAATTCCAGTTCCTTCATATCTTCATCAACACTGGGCCATCAGGCTTTCAAGTTTTAGATATTTTATTGGTGGGCAGTGGTATCTCACTGTAGTTTTAATTTCCATTTCTCTAATGACTAATGATGGTAAGCATCTTTTTATGGACTTATTTGCCATCCACATATTTTAAACAGCATTATTATAATTCTTATACCATACAATTCACCTATTTAAAGTGTACAATTCAATGTTTTTAGTGCAACCATCACCACAGTCAACTTTAGAACATTTTCATCACTTCAGGAAGAAACCCCATATTTTTTGCCTATTACCTGTCAATCGTCTCTACCCCTGAATCCCACTCTCAGCCCTAAGCAACCACTAATCTACATCCTGTTTCTATAGATTTCTCTATTGATAAGAATGCAATCATGTAATATGTGGTCTTTTGTGACTATTTCTTTCACTGAGGATAACAATTTCAAGGCCCATACTTGTACTATGTATCAGTACTTCATTCCTTTCTGTGCCTGAATATTACTCCACGCTATTAATATGCCATTTTTGTTTATTTATTCATCAGTTAATAGACATTTGGATTGTTTTCACTTTCTGGCTTTTATACATAATGAGGCTATAAACATTCATGTACAAGTTTCTATGTGAACATCTTTTCATTTCTCTTGGTTATGTAGAAATGGAATTGCTGAGTAATATCATACCCTTCTAGACTATTTTTCAAAGTGACTCTACCATTTTACATTCCTACTCTCAGTATAGAAGGGTTAAAATTTTTCCACATCTTCAACAACACTTGTTATTATATGACTTTTAAATCCTAGCCATCCCAGTCGGTGTGGAGTGGTATCTCACTGTAATATCACATTGCATTTCTTTGATAACTAATCATGTTAAACATCTTTTTTATCTGTGTATTTGCCATTTATATACCATTCTTGGAGAAATGTCTCTTCAGATCTTTTTCTCACTTTTTAATTGGGTTATTTTTCTTTATATTGCTGAGGCATAAGAATTCTTTATATATTCTAAATGTAAGTACCTCATCAGATGTGTGGTTTGCAATACCATCTCCCTTTCTGTGGGTTGTCTCTTTACTTTATCATGTTCTCTGATGCATAAAATCTTCTATTTTGATGAAGTCCTGTTTATTTATTTTTTTCTTTTGTTCTTTGTGCTTTTGATGTACATTTAAGAATTAATTGCCAGGTAACAAGGTCATAAAGATTTATCCCCATTTTCTTTTAAGAGCTTTATAACTGGGGTGCCTGGGTGGCTGAGTCATTAAGAGCTTTATAGCTTATCGCTTATATTTTGGTCATTAACTCATTTTCAATCAACTTTAAATATGGTGTGAGGTAAGGGTCCAACTTCATTCTTTGCTTATTAGCCAGTTTTTCCAGCACCATTTGTTGAAAAACTATTCTTTCCCTTTTGGCACTCTTGTTGAAAATCAATTGACCATAGATATATAGATAGCTGAGAGTGTTTTAAATAAATAATAATAATAAAAGAACCCAGGTATTTGGGAAGCTAAAAAGGTAGGTTTTACAATTTATTCCAAGTTTGGAATAAAAGTTCAGCTGGATTCATAAGTGCTCAGCAGTCAGAATTTATCTGTTACCATATTTTATGCTATTCCTATGGCAGATACTTAAATAATTCTGATAAACTGTTTTATTTGCATGGAATGCCTGACTATGGGAGTTTGCTGAAATTAGTATTGACTGGTAGGTACTGAATCTGGCTGCAAATTTTCTCTAGGGATGATATTGAACCATAACTAGAGAGACAGTTAAAAATTGATCAATAGATCCAAACATCCATTCCAACAAGGCAATGGAACAAATTCTGCAGTTGGAGATAGTTATATATGGTATCTGATTAGACTGGATTCAGGTAAAAAAAAAAAAGTCCTCCTAATTAATTTTGGATTAAAGAAAAAAAAGCTATTTCTCCTTCATGTGAATGTAACTGGGGTCAGCAATCCTGGACATACATAGTATTAGAGTCCCAGATTCCTTTTAACTCACTGTTTCACTATCCTCTGGGCAAAGCTATCATCTTCAGTTCTCCAAAATAGTGAATCATGCTCCAGACATCACATATGTATTCCACACAGCAGATTGTGAAATGGGATATACAGAATACTGGGGGCAAAGTGTACTCACCAGATGCTGTTAAGGAGCTTTCTTGGAAGCTGCCACACAACCTTTCCTCATACAACTAAATCACTAAATTCAATCACAGAGCTGCCTACTGGCTATGGCACAAAGCAAGGAGGGCCAGGCGAGGTAGTTTTTACCTGGTGCCTTTACAGAGATGAGTTTTATTACTAAGGATATTAGGATAGGCAACTACAGTGATATGTCAGATGCAGGCCAGTGGGAAAGAGCATCCCTACTTCAGGCAATAACTTGAAAACAATAATAAAATTGACTAAAAGTTTGTTTTTATTAACCATATGCCAGTAAATCTAAACAATGCCAGTAGTAACATACTCCTCTCTGAAAATATCTTTTGATGATGTATTGTCTAAACCAGGGTTTCGCAACCTTGGAACTACTGATATTTTGAACTGGATGATTCTTTCTTTTCAGGGGAGGACAGCTGTCCCCTGCATTGTAGGATGTCTAGGATCCACTCACTCGCTCTCAGGAGACCAACCCTCACTCCACTGTGGCAACAGATATATGTCTAGATGTTACCAAAACTTCACTGAGGGCCAAAATTGCACTCTGTGAAGAACTAATGGTCTAAACACTTGCTACAGTTACTGCTGAATTGTAATACTATCTATAAAATATTCAAGTTAGCACATTTGAATAATTTATCCTTCAATGAGCATTATATTTTCTGTGGAAGTAAATTTGGAAAACTCCCAATGATGCTGTTGGCCCAAACACATGGCCTTAACATGCATCCCTTTTGAAATTAAATTTGAATGATTCAGAATAATTTGAGCTTGCTTTGGCTCCAACCGCTATGGACTACACACTCCTGCTTTCAAAAATAGATTCAAAAATAAGTGTTATGAGGGAATCCTGGGTGGTTCAGTCAGTTAAGTGCCTGACTATTGATTTCAGCTCAGGTCATGATCTCAGGGTTGTGTGAGATAAAGCTCTGAGTCAGGCTCATGTGCTGAACATGGAGCCTACTTGGGATTCTCTATTCCTCTCCCTCTGCCCCTCCCCCCAGTAAATAAATAAATGAGACGGGGGAAAAACAAATAAGAGCACAGTGAATATAAGATGAAAAGACAGAATTTGAGCTATTTCAATTCTATAATTCTTCATGATAGAAAGTTAAAACTTTAAGGAAACAAATTTCATTTAAGTGCAAATTTTATATCATGTGTGAAACATTTTATTGATTTTGTATAATAAATTTAAAATTGAAATTTATTATGTAGAAAACCCAAAAGACTCCACCAAAAAACCTGATACACCTGATAAATGAATTCAGTAAAGTTGCAGGACACAAAATCAGTGTACAGAAATCTCTTGCATTTCTATACACCAGTAATGAAGAAGCAGAAAGGGAAATTAAGAAAACAATCCCATTCACAATTGCACCCAAAATAAGATGATACCTAAGAATAAACCTAACCAAAGAAATAAAAGACCTGTACTCTGAAAACTATGAAACATTGATGAAAGAAATTAAAGATGACACAAAGAAAAGGAAAGACATTCCATGCTCATGGATTGGAAGAACAAATACTGTTAAAATATCTATACAACCCAAAGTAATCTACACATTTAATGTAATCCCTATCAAAATAATAACAGTATTTTTTTCACAGAGCTAGATCAAATAATCCTAAAATTTGTATGGAACCTCAAAAGACCCTCAATAGACAAAGCAATCTTGAAAAGGAAAAGCAAAGCTGGAGGCATCACAATTCTGGACTTCAGGTTATATTACAAAGCTGTAGTAATCAAAACAGTATGGTATTGGCACATAGATCAATAGAACATAATAGAAAATCTAGAAATGAATCCATAATTATATGTCAATTAATCTTCAAAAAAGCAGAAAAGAATATCCAGTGGGAAAAAGACTGTTTCTTCAACAAATGTTGGTAAAACTGAACAGCAAAATGCATAAGAATGAAAGTGAACCATTCTCTTTCCCCATACACAAAAATAAACTCAAAATGGATTAAAGACCTAAATGTGAGACCTGAAACCATAAAAGCCCTTGAAGAAAGCACAGGCAGTAATTTCTCTGATACGGGTCATAACAACTCTTTTCTAGATAGGTCCCCTGAGGCAAGGGAAACAGAAGCAAAAATTAATTTGGGGACTACATCAAAATAAAAAGCTTTTGCACAGCAAAGAAATAAAAACTAGAATTTAAATAACTTAAAATAAAAAAATATTAGTACCTTTCATTGTTATTTTTATCTATTATTAAAGTCTAATGTTTTATTTATTACTGTTAAATCCTGATAATATTTTTCTTTTGTTCAAAAATATACTAATGTAATTAAGATGCATTTTTTATTTTTTTTAAGTAAGTTCTATGCCCAGTGTAGAGCTTGAACTCAAGACTCTGAGATCAAAAGTCACATGCTCTAACAACTGACCCAGCCAGATGCCCACATAAAAATTTTATTTGTTTACTGACAAGATTATATACATAAGATTCAACATTAAAACATTTTCACTGTCTGCATTTCCTTTTTGGCCATTATTATCAGGTAGTTCATTTCATGAATATCACTAAAAATAATTTTGTTATAAAGAGTTAGGGTTGTTAGAAAATGACCTGCTGTAGATTTACCTCTGCCAGTTATGACACTGGGCAGCTAGTATGCTCTGCCATCATTGGGTTCAAATAAACTAATTCTAAACAATGGAAAATATGTCATCTTAAAAATGGGAGGCCTGGGAGAAATTCTTTGCAAAAAATAAGTCATTTGAAAGGTAGTAATGACATTTCAAAAACTGCAGAATCCAGGAACTGGGCAGGAGGCAACCAAGTGCACAGCCATTTTTAAGCCAGTTGATGCCCAGTTGCTGAAGGCTGGGAGAGGCAAATGACAGCCTGTTGAGAGACACTTTATTTTGCACTGGAAAATCTCAACAGTGACATTTTCCCTGAAGAATATTGGGACTAGGAACTGTGATCCTACTAAAAGAAAGGAAATCTGTGGTCTGTATTCACCCATAAAACCTTCTTCACACTGTCAAAAGTTTAGGGAGTTTCCTCTCAATGAGATATTAAATGAATGCAGAAATTTCCAGAATCCTGACCTCTCTGAGCTTTCCCATTCCCACAGAATGAGTTAATTAGAACTTATTCCCCATATGACAAGGTTGAAACAGTTATAGTGGTCTTTTTGCTGAAATAGGTATGAACATGCAAGAAGCCTGAATTAGAAAACAAAGTATATTTATGCCCAAATAAAGCAGAACTACATTGACCTATATTTACTTCAAAAATTCCACCTTAGAAGTCTTAGGAAGATTTGGTTTTCGGAAGCCAGTTTCAGAGTTAGGAAACAGCAATCTAGATGTGTTTTGAACTGAATACCAGATAACAGGTAACAGCCAGTCTTTTTCTCTACTGACTTAATGCTGGAGTTGGGACCAGCTGGTGCAATTTTAGATGACTATGAAAAGTGGTCAGTAGAATATAGACTTGCATGCTTGATCTTTCTTAGATAGGCATGCTCCTCTCCTCACTCAAGTTCATTTGATATTCTACTGCATTGATAATTATTAGTGTAATCAGGACAAGGTTATCTCCTCCAAATAATATGATGAATCTATTACTAGATGGTGTCAATAGTATATTCACGGAACATTCAGATAGAGAAGTTTAGCACATAAATACTACTATAGATTTCTATGATAACAGAAGCAGAGCCAATGCCAGTCAAAGATGAGACAATCTGAGCACCAAGATTCTCTAGTGAATGCAAATAGAGTTTCCCAATATCTGGAAAAATTCCATGGACATTTTGAGGTAATTTAGCAATCCCACCTCCAGAAGTCTATCTCAAAGATACACTGGCAAAAATATATGAAAAGATTTTTGTGTAAGGCTATTCACTGCAACATTATTTACGAAGTTGAAGACTGGAAATAATAAAATGTTCACCAAAAGGAAACTGGTTGAATAAACTATGACATACTCATATAGTGGAGTATATACCACTGTTTATGGAAGCCTGAAAATCATCACCTCTTAAAACAAAAGGAAAGAAAGAAAGGGAGAAAGAGTGAAAGAAAACAACATCCACATCTTAATCCCTGGAACCTGTGAATGTTATCTTATAAGAATGTTGTCTGCGGGCATTTCACAGGCACAGCAGAGAAAGCAATGAGAAGGTGGAAGAGAGAAGGATTTGAAGAGTGGAATGATGTGACCACAAGTTAAGGAAGCTGACAGCCACCAACACCTGGAAGAGGAAAGGAACAGATTCTTCCCCCAGGGCCTCTGGAGTGAATGCAGCCCTGATGATATTTTGATTTTGGTCCAATGATACTGATTGCTGAATTTTGGCCTCTAGAATTGCAAGAGAATAAATTTCTCTAGTGTTAAGCCATCAAGTGTATTCTAATGTGATACAACAGCCACAGGAAATTAATAAACAGTTGTAACCAGAAATGAGGATCACACTGCTGTTGATTGGTTATCCAGTATACAAACAGATATTGACAAACTTTTTCTGTAAATGGCCGGATAGTTAAATTTTTGTCTTTGTATGCCACATAGTCTCTGTTGCATTGACTCAACTCTGCTATTGTAGCCGTCAACAATAAGTAAATTAATGGGCATAGTTGTGTTCCAATAAAACTTTATTTATAAAAATAAGCAATAAGCCAGACTTGGCCTGCAGGCCACATGTAGCTTGCAAACCCATGACGTAGAATTAAGTTAAAAAGAAAAAAAAAAGCAAGATGGAGAAAAAAAAGGATGATAGCATAATGTGCTACCATTTATCTAAGAAAAGGAAACAAGAATACATATAGAAAACAGTGGAAAGGAAAAACAAAAAAATATTTTAAGTGATTACATGTAAGAGAAGGAAGGCTATGGGGGAAGGATGTAAGGATACAAACCAGACTTCTTATGCTATATTTTATTTTATATATTTAACTTTGTAATCATAAAAATATTTAAACAGAAATCAAAATCAAATTTACAAAGCAGTGCCTATACACTGAAAACAAAAGGAAATAAATGAACTTGTGTCTCATTGGTGACATAACTACCAGAGACTTCAAAATACAGTTATTTGACTATATGTTCATGTGGGGAATATTCTCAAGGATAAAAAAAAAGAAGAAGAAACTGTAAAGCAATGTAAAATGTTTTCAGTAATAATGTTGTTGCTGATTGTGTTTGTGTAGTTACTCTGAGGTGGTGACTGTATGTTGTGACATGAAGCAAATGGGTAATTTATTTGTAGTATTTGAGAACATGGCTTTTTAGCAGGAAAGAAAGAAGATGAAGATGTGCAAAATAAATTATGTATAGCCTGAATTTGAATTGTAAGACAAAATATTTCATGAACTAATAAAAAATGTATATGTATTTCCTACCTCTGCCCACTGAAAAGTCTAAAAACAAAGACCAACTCAATAGTGATATTTCTCTCTGGCATCCAAATTCTGACCTTTGAGTAACATTTCCCAGTAAAGGATACTGATGCTCCTAGGAGAAATGGCAGATTCCAGCAGACAGGAATGGCTAATATGAATCTGGAACATAGAAATCTATTTCATGTAGAGTCTCTCAAAGCCAAATATGGAACAATTTGAGCATCGATAGAGATAATACTGGAAATGGACTGAAAGGCATCCACTCTGTATAAACCCATCAGTGCATACTAATACATTAGCAATTCTGACCACCAACGTAACAACAATACCTAATCTGGAAGATGCTATGGAGCCACCTAATTATCTTTAAAGCTGGTAGGACACCACCATTCATGAAGTCGTTTTGACAAAAAAGAAAAGAAAGTCAAATGTGAATCTCATCAAGTCTGTGGATCTAACTACCTATTTCCATGAAACATGGAGAAGAAAGAAACACTTTTAAAGAGCTAACAGATCCAGAGAATAGGAAACCCTGCAAGACAAGTAAATTCATCTTCAATAAAAAATTGCAAAGAAGAACAGAGGAAGTGGATCCCATTGATTGAAAGAGACTTAAAACACACATCAAAAATGACAAGATTTTTTTCAATTGTTAAAAAAAAGTATAAAAAAAGGAGACAATCAGGTATGTGGACACTGCTATTTGAAGATAATAAAGAATTACCATTCATCATTTTTAGGCATGAATATTTACAGATAAAATTTTGTGATGTTTGGAATTTGCATCAGAATAATATGCAATGGAGAAGGGAGGAGTATAGGTGAATCAAAATTGGTCATGGGTGATATCTGTTAAAGCCAAGCAATGAATAAATGGACTTCTTTACAGCATTCCCTCCACTTTTTGTTTGGAATTTTTCATAATAGAATTTTCTAAGTAAAGCAAATCAAAACAAAGCAAAAGAAAAAAGATGTCTTCACCAAAGAATAAAAATATAAATGACTATAATAAGTCAAATACATAAATATATCAAATATATATCCAATACATAAAATCCATGAGTTAATAATGGTACTCTTAAGCAAAGTATTCGCTTTGCCATGGAGGAGGCCAGGGCGCAAGTTCATTATTTCTGAAAATTTATAAATACTGGGAGAAAATAAAGTCTTGAGCAGACTATATTTGATGAGAAAATGTTATTCTTTATAAAAGAATGACAGCTAATAAAAGTAGAAGGAAAGATAGTGTTTCTTAAATCGCATTTTGCAATTTCTAGTGAAATAATGGAACGAGGCAACATCAACAGCTGATAAGTAAAAGGTTGAGAGAACTTGATGATGGATGAAATAAGCTAACACCAACTAACCCTGTTGCTTACTCTTAATATTAGTGAACAAGGGATGAGCTGGTGCAACCTGCCTCTGATATGGTACATTAGGAAGCACTCACATCACTTATAAAGTTTTTTGTTGCTGTTTTTGTTGTTTTTTTACCAAAAAGCTGAACTTTAGTCTAAGGAGGCTTCTCTGTATATCTAACCATCAGTTTCAGAATATGCAGGGGTAGGGGACCTCATTTAAGAAAATGAAGAAGAAGCAATAAGTCAAATCCAAAGTGCCAGAAAAAAATCTCGGGGCCACTGATGCAATTTCTTTAGCAAACACATGGTACAGAAAGTGGTGAGGGGATGTTCTAGAGGAAAAGAGACCCAGGCAATGTGTAGGCAATATGCCTGCCTCTTTTAAATCAATTGTTAAAAGTCCTTTTGTTGAGACAATCAGGGGTTGGGTATTAGATGATAAAGGAGGAATTAATGTTAATATTGTCAGTTGTGATCATGATGTTGTGCTTATGTTAAACAAAGAAAAAATGTTGTCCCATAAAGACACCTACTAAAATATTTACAAGGGGAATTAAATGGGGTTTCTTTTAAAATACACTTCCCTTGCCCAGAAAAAGTGGTAGAACATAGAATCAAAGATGAAATAGCAAAACTAAACATAAGAAGAACAGAATGGAAATGGTTGTTGGAGCTGTGTCATGGGTTCCTGGTGGGATGGTTCATTGTTCTGTGCAGTCTGGTTTCATATGTGTTTGAAATTTTCCACTAAAATCTAAAAAAAAAAAAAAAAAAGTAAAAAGCTTCTGCTGCTTCCTTCCTCATTGTTAAATATATCAGTTACCAACTGGTAACAGGAACAGAATCAATGTTCAATTTTTTGCTTTTGGAAAACAGATATGTCAAATTCTGAAATTAATTTTTCTCTTTTCTTCATTCATATGCAGCTGAGAGGCACATTTTAATTTCAGCACACAAAAGTTTTCAGAATTCCAAGAAGCAAAGAGTATAGGTTACATCTGGCAAATGCCTCACTTATAAGGATATGTTTAAAAGCCATTTAGGTACAAATTGATATACTGGAAGCTAGTAAGCATGAATATTGGAGCAGTTAATGAAAACAGCCTTCACAGCCTTTTCTATCTAAAAGAAAAAGAAAAAAAAGAAATCCCTCATTCCATGCTTTCAACTTACCAATAGAAAACCCTTGTGATTATTGATTCTATGTTCAGATTACTTATTCACAGAAAAGTCCTGAAACACAGTCTCACCAAGGGCCTGTTTATATATTAATCACCAAGTGCTCTTGGCTCTTTTGGCTGCAGTCTTTGATCGAGACCTTACCCTGGGCAGGACTGGAAAAGACAGCCTGCATTAAATAAAGACAGACAAAGTCCAAAGACCTTGTGCTGCCCAGGACAACTGTTTTGAGAGATAAGAAGCTGAGGTCCTGAGGGGCTCAATCGGTCAGCTGTGGCCCCAGCACTGGGTAGAAGCAAAGCTGTCTGGTTTTCCTGACTCTCAGGCCTGTAATCTGCCATCCTGGTTAAAGATGCCAAATATATGGCACCTGCCACCATGGGCTAGTGATGGTGCAAATGAATCCTTCAACATTTAATCTTTGAGGGTTTTTTAAAATTATGATTACGTTTAAATTTACATAGAGTAAAATGGATGTTTTTGTGGGTGTACAGTTCTGAGTTTTAGCCCGTGTGTCAATTCCTGTAACCAGTACCATAATCAGAGCACAGAACTGGTCCATCACCTCCAGAAAACCCCCTCATGCTACCCCTTTGTTGTCAAACACACCCTCAGCCCCTAGCCCTGGCAACCACCAATCTCTTTGAGTCTTTAAAATTTTTATTGAGTTTCTTTGCTCTAAGATTACATTAATACTACCTGCCTACTTCCAGTCAGCTTTGCCAAATACCCCTCATCTTTCCTGAACGACTCTTGTGTTTCAGTTGCCAAGTGTGGAAAGGACTAATGCACATGTTTAGGGATAATTTTCATCCTTGTTAAATTATTCTTCGCCTTTAAAACAAACTGCTATTGTCAGATCCCTCACATCATTTCACACAAAACAGGATCCTGTTTTATTTCTCTAAATTGGAGGCCATAGAGAAAGAAGGGCTGAGAGGAGTACCTGGTGCCCAAGACCTGAAGCAGCAGGGGCAGATGGATTTGAGAAATTATGGAGACACACACAAGTCCCCACCCCAGGGCCTGGTCACCCACTCAAGCATGGTAAAACAAAAGGAAATACTATAATTATACTTTTATAACTAGTAGCAATTTTAAATAAGATTTTGGTCTGTCAGACACTGGGTCTAACTGCAAGCTCATGGAATTAGAAAGTGTTGGAAATTATAAAAAAGAGAGGAGATAATCCGCATAGAATATGGGCCTACATGCCAGGAATCTCTCACTTCCTGAACTCTTTTGCTTTTTCACAGCAAATCTTCAAGAGGAGCAGGGTTAACTTCTGCTTTGTAGAGATGATAGTGAGCAGTCCATGAGCCATGTTGGGACTGGGACCCAAGTTACTCCGTTTCAAGCTTATGAAGATACTAGAGAAGCAGAGAGGACTTGTCAATGGAAATTCTCTTCATTTTTAATTTTTATTTATTTTTGATATGATTTAAGTCTTTAACCCTTATCCGTAACAAGATAATGAGACAATGTAACACTTGATAGTGGCTGTAATTATACAAATAGCATCTTTACAATCTATATATTGTAATATTCTTAATATTCAGATCGTTCTGAACTCCCAAGCATCTAACATAGAGATATTTCCCACTTTGTATTTTAGCTGACCTGTTAACTAATTTATCTAGGGAAAATTCTTTTTAAATGATTGTTTTCCTCCTTTTTGATGTTTCCATGTCTTAGAACACAGGAAAATGAATTCCACAAACAAACTTCTCCTGACTTGTTCTTCCTACATTTGTATCTTGCTGGATAATCAATATTGAGCCTCCCAAATTGGGTCCTTGTCCAGTGTAATGGAGATAAGAGAAGCGATTGACATGTGGGCATAGAAGATATAACACAAAGCCAACTACAATCACATTACTCCTTGGTACCTGAAATAGGCCTAATCTGCTCTGGAGAACCCAGGTCTCTTCAGCCATTTATCTACTCTCCTTCCCTCCCTTTTTATTTTTTATTTTTTTTATTTTTTAAGATTTTATTTATTTATTTGATAGAGAGGGAGATAGCGAGAGCAGGAACACAAGCAGGGGGAGTGGGAGAGGGGGGAAGCAGGCCTCCCGCTGAGCAGGAAGCCCAATGTGGGACTCGATCCCAGGACCCTGGGATCATGACCTGAGCCGAAGGCAGACACTTAATGACTGAGCCACCCAGGCGCCCTCCCCTCCCTTTTTAAAATCAGTTCTATAGAGCTGCTACAAAATACTGTGGGGCACTCAGCTATACATAAAATGCATGACTGCTGCTACTGGAAAAGGCTATTTTTCCCTTTCAAAAGTAACAAACTAAAACAATTGATCCAGCTTATCAGAAGTGAACTCATAATTAAAGGGGGAGGAGAGGAAAACTGGTCTAGTAACAAATATATCCAAGGGCTTCATAGAGTCCATTCTCCTTCCCCCACATCAGTTAGACATGAACTGTGCCACCGATGAGAAGCAGGGCTGTCAGCACCCTTGAACTAGTGTTGACCAGCAATTTTTTCTCCTGAAGTCCTGGTTGCTGTGTTCCTTGTCATTTATAAAGATGCTGACAGTGGAGTCTCTGTTTCTTATATTTTAGATACAAAACCAGCAAACATGCATTTCACCTAACATCTGTAGTCCTGCATACGTGGGATGTCTTCCTTGGGCTCATCCCCACTTAGAGTTAAAGGTAGACTTTATTCTGCTTTGGCTCCCCAGTTCCCCAGGATGGTGTTTGGGAGAAAGCATCTGGTTAACAAAGGGTGCTGAGTGTTGTTCAGTGTTGCAGAATAAGTGAAGGTGAAGGGACTATATAGACATAAAGAAAAATGTTAGGGTGCATGACAAATAATACAAATCTATCTACTGATGGATTTCTCAAGGGACTGAGAGGGTGTGGAATCCACAAAGGAAGGAAAAGGGTCAGAAGAAAATATAATCCCTGCCTACAGGTAATTTTAAAATCGTATACAAAAAAGAAATAGATAAAACTGTTTTTTGAATTGGATTTTATTTTTGAAAAATCAAAAATAAACCATATCAACACACGCATTCATAACCAGGCATTTCCCAGGTCTGATCACCTTCTCCCCAAATACTGCTGGTCTCCAGTCATTCTTTTCTGGGACCTGGTCATGACTATTTCTCTCCACAAAGCAACCAATAGAAAGATGCTGTTTAAATGATCCCATACTGAAACAAGTTACCAACTTGCAAAACTGGTTTGCTAACAGAGCGCCAAGAGCAGATCGGCAGCATTGTTTAAGCTCTCTGTCTTGCTCTGCCATCTGATGTTCACACTCTCTCCAGTATGCTGGTTGCTTGCTGCAGGAGTCGGAAAAGGAGCAGCACAGAGTGAGGGATCACCAGAGGAAAGACAGAGATCATCTCCTGAGCCAAGGGCACCCCCACCTGGGTAGGGGAAGAGAGGCAGCCCTTTTGGTGCAGCTTGAGATGGGGACTGCTTGTTCTGCTGATTCTCCTTTTAGCCTCATGTTTATTTCCTTCTTTAAACAAATCCTCTTAGAGAGACTTGCCATGGGTTCCAAAGGTTCTGGGATTTTCCTGACTTTTTATTTCCCCAGAGCTATTCACTTACCCTTGAGTTTCTCTTTGCAAGCCTGAGTTCTGAGTCCACTATAGACCCTTCTGTGGTGTGGAATTTAACCATCCTGAAGGAAAAATGGAATCCTTGATTCAGAGCTCTCTGCCCACCATCTGCCCCACATTTCTCAGTCATGGCCACTGGGCCCTCACTGTCTCCTTAAAGGCTCCTGGGGTGGTTGTAAGCTACTGATTATTAGAAAGTACTGGGCCTTATTTTGAACCTAGCAGACAAAGATTTAAAAGTAGTTATTACAAGTATGTTGACAGAACTAAAGGAAACCATGTTTAAAGGACTAAAGACAGACACAAAACAACAACTCATCAAATAGAGAATATCAATAGAGAGAAATTATTTTTAGAAAAACAAGTGAAAATGTTGGAGTAAAAATAATACAATAAATGAAATGAAAACAATCACTAAAGAGGCTCAGTTGGTGATTTGAGTTGGCAGAAGAATCAGCAAACTTGAAGCTAGAGCAATAGAAATTGTGTAGATTGAAGAACACATAAAAAAGGAAAAATGAACAGAGCCTTAGACAAAAGTGGGACAGTATACATACATCAACATAAAAGTAAGGCAAATACCAGGAGATGAGAGAGAAAGGAGCAGAAAAAAATATTTAAAGAAATAATGGCTGAAAACCCTCTGGATTTGATGAAAAACACTAGTCAACACATACAAGAAGCTGAATGAACTCCAAGTTTGAAATTTTATTTTTAAAAACAAAGAGATCCTGACCCAGACACATAAGAATCAAAATGTTGAAAGTAAAGATGAAGAGAAAACCTAAAGCAGGTACTCATGTATATGACTTTAGGTACAAGATTCATGTACATGACTCATCATAAACAAAAGAACCACAATAGGACTAACACAGACTCCTCATCAGAAGCCATGGATGATAGAGGGCAATGGGAGGAAATATACAAAGTGTTGGAAGGAAAAAAAAGATCTATCTTTCAAAAATGCAGGTGACATAAAGACATTAACAAAAACTGAGCGAAATCATTGCTAGCAGGTCTGTCTTAAAAGATATACTAAAGGAAGTTCTTCAGACTAAAAGAAAGTGACACCAGAAAATAATTTGAAATGCACATGAAAAGGCAAAGAGTGTTGGTAAAGATAATTAATGTGGGTAGTAATAAAATACACTATAATTATGTATTTTTTCTTTCTTCCCTAATTGATTTAAAAATCAATTGCATAAAACCTCATTCATTAACTGTGTTGTTTTACTTATATAAAAATGTAATATATTTGACAATGACAATATAAGAGATAGGGTGGGAATGAAGCTATATTGTAGTATCTAAATGACAGCAGAAGGTAACTTGAATCCACAAGAAAGAAATGAAGCAAACTAAAAATAGTAAGAAGCTAAATACTTATATAAAAATATATAACTCTTACTTCATATATTATACTATATATATATATATACATATATATATATTTAAATTCTATTGGGACACCTAGGTGGCTCAGTTGGTTAAGTGCCCAACTATTGGTTTCAGCTTGGGTTATGATCTCAGGGCTGTGGGATCAAGCCCCACCTCAAGCTCCATGCTTAGCATGGAGTCTGCCTGGGATTCTCTCTTTCCTTCTCCCTCTGTGCCCCACCCTCCCCACACTCTCTCTCTCTAAAAATAAATATAAATAAATAAACAAATAAAATCTTTAAAAAAATAAAATAAATTCTATAAATGTTCTCTTAGTTTCTTTAAAGGACATAAGATTCTATAAAGCAATAATTATAATAATTTATTATTGGGTTTGTAATGTATATGGGTGTAATTTGTGTCATAATAATAAAATAATAGCACAAAAAGGGAGTAAATGGAGCTTACAGAAATAAAGTTTTTATTATTATAATTAATTAGTATAAATTTAATGTAGATTCTGATAAATTATGTATGTGTATGGTAAGCCCTACAATAATCACTAAGAATGTAACACAAAAAATTTAATACAAACATAATTAGAGGTCTTAAAATGGTACTCTAGAGAATGTCTGGTTATGACAAAAAGAGGTAGTAAAGAATTGGATAAAAGTGGTTAAAAGGTACAAAGATCCTGTTCTAAGATAAATAAGTACTGGCGATGTCACATACCACATGATGAATGTAACTAACACTGCTGTATGACATACAGGACAGCTGCTAAGAGGGTAGATCCTAGAAGTTTCCATCACAAGGGAAAAAACATTTTCTCTTTTCCTTTTTTTGTATAATATGAAAATGATGGATGCTAACTAAATTTGTTGTGGTGATCATGTCATAATACATAAGTCATATCATTATGCTATGTACCTTGAACTTCTACAGTGATGTATGACAATTATATCTCAATAAAATGGAAAAAAAGAGGTAGGAAAGGGGAGACAAATGTATTACTTGCAAATATTTTCTTCCATTCTGACAGTTGTCTTTTCCCTTCATGAATTTAGCACAAAAGTGCTAAATTTTGATGAAGTCCAAATATCAACCTTCTCTTTATTACTTGTGCTTCTGATGTCCTATGTAAGAAATCACGGCCTAGCCCAAGATCGTGAAGATGTGGTTCTGTGTTTTCTTCTAAGAGTATTATATAGTTTTGGATATTAACTTTTGTGCCCGCCGAGAGGTAGGGGTCCAACTTTAATCTTTTGCATGTAGATATCCATTTGTCTCGGTGCTATTTGTTAAACAGATAATTCTTTTCAACACCAAACACCAAAATATCTCAAAAATGTTAGATTCATAAAGAAAAAAAAATATTGGGGTGCTGGGTGGCTCAGTCATTAAGGATCTGCCTTTGGCTCAGGTCGTGATCCCAGGGCCCTGGGATCCAGCCCCGCATCAGGTTCCCTGCTCTGTGGGAGGCTTGCTTCTCCCTCTCCCACTCCCCCTGCTTGTGTTCCCTCTCTCTCTGTCAGATAAATAAAATAAAATCTTTAAAAAAAGAAAAGAAAAACAAAATATGAAATTAAATCACCTGAGAACTCATATCTTTGTATATTTACACGAACAAAGCAAAGGAAATTTGAAGCCTGGAGCTGAGACATATGTTGGTCCCATCAACAGGAAGAACCAGTGCCCTGAAATGGGCATCAGGAAAGACCAAGAGACAAAGCAACTTGGTGTGAAAGGAGGTAGTGATGCTACCTAGTTGTCAGGGGAACGCATGAAATGCAAACGAAGTGCTCAGAGCAGAATCTGGCTTGTGTGAGGATTCAATTAATGTTAATATGTTTAAAGTAGGTATTGTTCCAGATTTACAGATGAGAAACTTAACATTTAGAAAGCTTAGGAAAATTTTTCAGCTAGAAAAGGAGAGAGCTGAGATTTGAATTAGTCAAGTCTGATTGCTCATCTTCAAGTGCATTTCTTGTTATTGCCCACCAGTGTCCAGATTATTACTCTGCCTCTGGAGAAACTACCATCTCTCAGGAAATATGAAATTTCTTGCACACATCTTTCCACTGGGAATTATTCTCATTGAGAATGATGTGGGAAACAAAGGCAGAAGAAAAATTATTATATTTCCTTCTACCTACAGCCCATTGACAAGTCCTTGAAACAGGCAGAGTAACATTTCTCTAGGGACTCAGCTGCCTCGATGTTAATATTTTGCTAAGGGCAAAAGGCAATCCTAGCCTCCCCCCCTCCCCTGCTCCCTGTACCCAGGATCCTGTAGTCTACTTTAACATATAAAAATTCCCTTAGAAATTTCCTTTATCCCTAACCACCCCCCAAGAAACATGTCGGCAATCTACCCCCAAGCATATGGCCCATCAATATACATCTGAAGGGGCTTATGACTAAGGTTTTATTAGACAGTAATAAATGACCTTTTCCCAACAAGGCCTAGCCCCCTCAAGGTCCTGAACACCTTGCTTCCAGGATTCCTTAGAGAGAGACTTACGTTAACCCTGACCCCCTCCCAACTTGAAAGTATATAATGGGCCACTCCTCGTGACCCCAATGCAGCTCTTTCTGCCCATGGGTCCTGCCCCTATGCTTTAATAAAATCACCTTTTTGCACCAAAGAAATCTCAAGAATTCTTTCTTGGCCATCACTTTGAACCCTAACATTCCTTCTTACATCAGGGAACATAAGCACTGGGAAATTTTTCTTCCTTCTCTTCTTTCCTTTCCTTCCTTCTTTTCCTCCCTTCCTCTCTCCCTTCTTACAATTACTGAGAATTTATCTTTAAAAAAATTCTCATGTAGAATAAGTTTTCTTGGCTAGATATTTCAAAACTGCTGAGAAAATATTTTAGGGCCTCTGAGGAATTTAGTTAGAGGAGAGGGTCTCAGCCATCTCCATCTCTGATGCAATTTGCTCAGGAATGGCAAATACCTATTAGAAAATACAAATGAAAATCCTGCGTGAATTTTCTGGAGTTAAACTTCACAATGTAGATGTAAGCCAGAAATAAAAAGCTGACTGCATTTAATTGAAAAGAAAGAAAGAAAGAAAGAAAGAAAGAAAGAAAGAAAGAAAGAAAAAGAATCACTGTTCACAAAGCTGTCAAACAATAGTGCTCTGGGAAAGTATTAATAATGTGATTGCTGACTACAGTCCACTCCTCCCCACTCTACCTTGCCCTCCTACCCCATATGAGCTGCAGTGCTGACAAAAATTTGATGATATTGGTTCTGCCTGCCAAATTCAGCATTGGCAGGTGCAAGTGATTCAAGATAATTGATTTGGAGAAGGCAAACAAACAAACACGAGAGATTTATTTGAAAGCAGATTTTTTAGGTGTGTTCTACAGTCTACATTCTGTTCTCCCACAGTTGAGGACAAATCCAAGCTCACAAGGGTTATTGTCTTTCACTCCAGGGGGCAATTCAACACAACCAAGCTCTACAACCAAGCTCATCAGTTATACATTCTGCTTTCCACATCATGGAAATTTTGCTAATATTTCTGCCACTACATAACAAGGATTTCCCTTCCTCCAGTTTCCAATAATGCATTGTTCACTACCTTGTTCTTCTTCTTTTTTAAGATTTTATTTATTTATTTGACAGAGAGAGGGAGCACAAGCAGGTGGAGTGGCAGGCAGAGGGAGAGCGAGAAGCGGGCTCCCATGGGGCTGGATCCCAGGACCTGGGATCATGACCTGAGCCAAAGGCAGATGTTTAGCCAACTGAGCCACCCAGGCACCCCTGTTTACTACCTTCTGAATCTTCACCAGCTGTATCCAGATCTCTACTAACAGTTTCTACAAGGTGATTCAGTGAGGGAAGTGCAGAAGGACCTGGAAAGTGTGGTGTTCCAGATGGAGCCATCACAGGAAGGGACAGATTCTTGGGGAGAGGAAAATACTTTAGAAACAGAGGAGTTTGTTTCTTAGACACTTACAGATTAATAAAATATGGAAGCAATGGAAGATATCGGAGGTACTGTTAAAATTGGATAGCCATTTGGAAAATAATAACTGCATCTTTTTATCTAATGTTATGCACCAAAATAAAATCCAAATGAATTAGAAATCCAAATCTAAAAGTGAAAGTATTCAAATACTAGAAGAAGGCATGGATGCATGCCTGTATAATTTAGAAATGGAAAAGTCTTTTAAATATAACTCAGATTTGAGAAGACTGGTAATTTATCTACATTAAGAAAAGCATGACCAAAAATATCATAAGGAAATAATCAAAAGACAAATAATCTTGGAGAAAATACTTGAAATTCATATCATAGACAAAGAGACTTATTTTCTTAACATATAAAAAAAGTAAGAACTGAGAAAAGACCAAAAAATTAGCACAAGCTATGGGCAAAACACATGGACATGCAAAGATACACACAATAAAAGTAATGCACATTGAAACTGGATGAGATACCCATTACTCACCCACCAGGTTGGCACAAATCTGAAAGTTAACAACCCAATCTATTATTGGCAGGGCTATGGAGAATCATGCACTAAATGGAAGGGAATTTGGCAAAACCTTACAAAATTGCAGATGCATTTACCTTTCTATCCAGCTATCTCACTTTTGGGACTCTCACTTGAGGATTCACATCAACAAATACAAAACAACATATTTCTATGGTTATTCATTATAGCATTATAGCATAAAAAATAACTGAAGGGCAACTGGGTGGCTCAGTCGGTTAAGTGTCTGCCTTCAGCTCAGGTCATGATCCCAGGGTTCTGGGATTGAGCCCCACATTGGGCTCCCTGCTCTGTAGGGAGCCTGCTTCTCCCTCTGCCTCCACCTCTGCCTCTGCTTCCCTCCCTCTCTCTTTCTCTCTCTGTCTCTCATGAATAAATAAATAAAATCTTTAAAAAAATCCCCAAAATCCAATAATAGGGTTGACTAACCTATGTAACAAACTGGCTAAATAAACTATGAAATAAAATAAAAAGGAACACTGACACAGATTTGAAGTGAACTTCAAAATATATTAAGTACACAAACAAGGTATAGTTAGTGTATATAATGTGCTTTTTGTGTTCAGAAAAGGACCTTTTGCATACTATTTTTTGCAGAACTTACCCATTGTACAATATTTTTGTTTACATTAGATTAAGGATGCTTGAAGCAGAGGTTTTCCTATTTGTTTTTGTTTTATTTTGATTTTGTTTCACCCTACAGGGCCTACGATACACCAGATGTTTTCAATAGATGTAAACAGGCTATTTCCTCTCTCTCTCTTTCAGGGATTTCACATAGACTCTTTAGGGGTCAATCTCTGATTAACTTTAATAATAGAATTGTGCTCCATACCTCATGTTTCATGCTCCAAGAAACTTCACTGAGTTATGTGTGGATCTACAGCTCCCAGACACTGGCTGAAGGACCTTCCATCTTTCTTGGTTGCTTGGTAACACCATTCAGTGATTACTTTTATTGTTCCCATGTGAATTGCCTATCACTGCTCTAATTAATGTTTCAGACAAACATTCCTGGAACTCTAGAGAAATACTCAATCCTTTCCACTTACCCTTGTGGGAGGAACTCCTGCTCCTGCCCTTGAAGATATATAACAATGACCAAAATTTTTATTACATAGCCTACATGCAGTCACAGTGCTGAGGAAGAAATATTTCAAAATTTCATTTTCTTTGTTTTTACAAAAGATTAGATATAATTCAAAATTAATGCAGTAGAAACCTGATATCCCACCTCTTCCAAGACATTGCTCTATTTTTGGGTCTGCACCTTTATGGAAATTGTTGTGATGTAGAAATGTATTCAACACACTTGTATGTTTCTATCAAGCCAATTTTCATTCTTTTTCACAACTAAGTGTACTGAAGGCATGTGTGCTTCTTTTTTTTTACTTTAAATTTTTTTATTGTTATGTTTATCACCATACACTACATCATTAGGTTTTGATGTAGTGGTCCATGATTCATTGATTGTGCATAACACCCAGTGCTCCACGCAGAACGTGCCCTCTTTTATACCCATCCCAAGGCCAACCCATCCCCCCACCACCCTCCCCTCTAGAACCCTCAGTTTGTTTTTCAGAGTCCATCATCTCTCATGGTTCATCTTCCCCTCAGATTTACTCCCCTTCATTCTTCCCTTCCTGCTATCTTCTTTTTTCTTTTTTTTTCTTCTTAACATATATTGCATTATTTGTTTCAGAGGTACAGATCTGTGATTCAACAGTCGTGCACAATTCACAGAGCTCATCATGGCCCATACCCTCCCCAACGTCTATCACCCAGCCAACCCATCCCTCTCACCCTGCCACCACTCCAGCAAGCCTCAGTTTGTTTCCTGAGATTAAGAATTCCTCATATCAGTGAGGTCATATGATACATGTCTTTCTCTGATTGACTTATTTCACTTAGCATAATACCCACCAGTTCCATCCATTTCGTTGCAAATGGCAAGATCTCATTCCTTTTGATGGCTGCATAATATTCCATTGTGTATATATACCACATCGTCTTTATCCATTCATCTGTCTATGGACATCTTGGCTCATTCCACAGTTTGGCTATTGTGGACATTGCTGCTATAAACATTGGGGTACACGTAACCATTTGGATCCCTACATTTGTATCTTTCTGGTAAATACCCAGTAGTGCAATTGCTGGATCGTATGGTAGCTATATTTTCAACAGTTTGAGGAACCTCCATACTGTTTTCCAGAGTGGTTGCGCCAGCTTGCATTCCCACCAACAGTGTAAGAGGGTTCTGCTTTCTCTGCATCCTTGCCAACATATGTCATTTCCTGACTTGTTAATTTTAGCCATTCTGACGGGTGTGAGGTGGTATCTCATTGAGGTTTTGATTTGGATTTCCCTGATGCCGAGCGATGTTGAGCACTTTTTCATGTGTCTGTTGGCCATTTGGATGTCTTCTTTGGAAAAATGTCTGTTCATGTATTCTGCCCATTTCTTGATTGGGTTATTTGTTCTCTGGGTGTTGAGATTGATAAGTTCTTTAAAGAATTTGGATACTAGCCCTTTATCTGATATGTCATTTGCAAATATGTTCTCCCATTTTGTTGGTTGTCTTTTGGTTGTGTGGACTGTTTCTTTTGCTGTGCAAAAGCTTTTTCTCTTGATGAAATCCCAATAGTTTATTTTTACCCTTACTTCCCTTAACTTTGGTGATGTTTCTAGGAAGAAGTTGTTCCAGCTGAGGTTGAAAAGGTTCCTGCCTATGTTCTTCTTTAGGATTTTGATGGACTCCCGTCTCACATTGAGGTCTTTCAAACATTTGGAGTCTATTTTTGTGTGTGGTGTAAGGAAATGGTCCAGTTTCATTCTTCTACATGTGGCTGTCCAATTTTTTCAACACCATTTATTGAAGAGACTGGCTTTTTTCCATTGGACTTTCTTTCCTGCTTTCTCAAAGATTAGTTGACCATAGAGTTGAGGGTTCATTTCTGGGCTCTCTATTCTGTTCCATTGATCTATGTGTCTTTTTTTGTGCCAGTACCATACTGTCTTGATGATGACAGCTTTGTAATAGAGCTGGAAGTCCGGAATTGTGATGCCGCCAGCTTTGCTTTTCTTTTTTAACATTCCTCTGGCTATTCGGGGTCTCTTCTGGTTCCATACAAATTTTAGGATTATTTGTTCCATTGCTTTGAAAAAAGTGGATGGTATTTTGATGGGGATTGCATTGAATGTGTAGATGGCTCTAGATAGCATTGACATCTTCACAATGTTTGTTCTTCTAATCCATGAGCATGGAATGTTTTTCCATTTCTTTGTGTCTTCCTCATTTCTTTCATGAGTATTTTATATTATTCTGAGTACAGATCCTTTGCCTCTTTGGTTAAATTTATTCCTAGGTATCTTATGGTTTTGGGTGCAATTGTAAATGGGATTGACTCCTTAATTTCTCTCTTCTGTCTTGTTGTTGGTGTATAGGAATGCCACTGATTTATGTGCATTGATTTTATATCCTGCCACTTGACTGAATTCCTGTATGAATTCTAGCAGTTTTGGGGTGGAGTCTTTTGTGTTTTCCACATAAAGTATCACATCATCTGCAAAGAGTGAGGGTTTGACTTCCTCCTTGCCGATTTGGATGCCTTTGATTTTTTTTGTGTGTGTGTGTTCTCTGATTGCTGTGGATAGGACTTCTAATAGTATGTTGAATCGCAGTGGTGATAGTGGACATCCCTGCCGTGTTCCTGACCTTAGGGGGAAAGCTCTCAGGTTTACCCCACTAAGAGTGATATTCATTGTAGGTTTTTCATAGATGGCTTTTATGATATTGAGGTATATAGCCTCTATCCCTACACTCTGAAGAGTTTTGATCAAGAAAAGATGCTGTACTTTGTCAAGTGATTTTCTGCATCTATTGAGAGGATCATATGATTCTTGTTCTTTCTTTTGTTAATGTATTGTACCAGTTGATTGATTTTCGGATGTTGAACAAACCTTGCAGCCCAGGGATAAATCCCACTTGATCATGGTGAATAATCCTTTTAATGTACTGTTGGATCCTGTTGGCTAGTATTTTGGTGAGAATTTTTGCATCCATGTTCATCAAGGATTTTGGTCTGTAATACTCCTTGATGGGGTCTTTGTCTGGTTTTGGGATCAAGGTAATGGTCGCCTCATAAAATGAGTTTGGATGTTTTCCTTCCATTTCTTTTTGTTGGAACAGTTTCAGGAGAATAGGTATTCATTCGTCTTTAAATGTTTGGTAGAATGCCGCTGGGAAGCCATCTGGCCCTGGGCTTTTGTTTCTTGGGAGATTTTTGATGACTGCTTCAATTTCCTTAGTCATTATAGGTCTGTTCAGGTTTTCTATTTCTTCTTGGTTCAATTTTGGTAATTGATACATCTCTAGGAATGCATCCATTTCTTCCAGGTTATCTAACTTGCTGGCATAGAGTTGCTCATAATATGTTCTTATACTTGTTTGTATTTCTTTGGTGTTGGTTGTGATTTCTCTTCTTTCATTCATGATTTTGTTGATTTGGGTCATTTCTCTTTTATTTTTGATAAGTCTGGCCAGGGGTTTATCAATCTTGTTAATTCTTTCAAAGAACCAGCTCCTAGTTTCGTTGATCTGTTAGACTGTTCTTTTGGTTTCTATTTCATTGATTTCTGCTCTGATTATTATTTCTCTTCTCCTGCTGGGTTTAAGCTTTATTTGCTGTTTTTACTCTAGCTCCTTTAGGTGTAGGAATAGGTTGTGTATTTGAGACCTTTCTTGTTTCTTGAGAAAGGCTTGTATTACTATATACTTTCCTTTCAGGACTGCCTTTGCTGCATCCCAAAGATTTTGAACAGTTGTGTTTTCATTTTCATTGTTTTCCATGAATTTTTTTATTTCTTCTTTAATTTCCTGGTTGACCCATTCATTCTTTAGTAGGCTGCTCTTTAGCCTCCATGTATTTGAGTTCTTTCCGACCTTTCCTCTTGTGATTGAGTACTAGTTTCAAAGCATTGTGGTCTGAAAATATGCAGGGAATAATCCCAATCTTTTGGTACCAGTTGAGACCTGATTTGTGACCTAGGATGTGATCCATTCTGGAGAATGTTCCATGGGCACTAGAGAAGAATGTGTATTCCGTTTCTTTGGGATTGAATGTTCTGAATATGTCTGTGAAGTCCATTTGGTCCAGTGTGTCATTTAAAGTCTTTATTTCCTTGTCGATCTTTTGCTTAGATGATCTGTCCATTTCAGTCAGGGGGGTGTTAAAGTCCCCCACTATAATTGTATTGTTGTCAATGTGTTTCTTTGCTTTAGTTATTAATTGACTTATATATTTGGCTGCTCCCATGTTCGTGGCATAGATATTTACAATTGTTAGATCTTCTTGTTGGATAGACCCTCTATGTAGGAGATGGTGTCCTTCCTCATCTCTTATTACAGTCTTTGTTTTAAAATCTAATTTGTCTGATATAAGGACTGCCACCCCAACTTTCTTTTGGTGTCCATTAGCATGGTAAATGGTTTTCCACCCCCTCACTTTCAATATAGGGGTGCCTTTGCTTCTAAAATGAGTCTCTTGCAGACAGCATATCGATGGGTCTTGTTTTTTAATCCAGTCTGATAGCCTGTGTCTTTTGATTGGGGCATTTAGCCCATTTACATTCAGGGTAACTATTCAAAGGTATGAATTTAGTGCCATTGTGTTGCCTGTAAGGTGATTGTTACTGTATATTGTCTGTGTTCCTTTCTGGTCTATGCTGCTTTTAGGCTCTTTCTTTGCTTAGAAGACCCCTTTCAATATTTCTTGTAGGGCTGGTTTTGTGTTTGCAAATTCCTTTAGTTTTTGTTGTCCTGGAAGCTTTTTATCTCTCCTTCTATTTGCAATGACAGCTTAGCTGGATATAGTATTCTTGGCTGCATATTTTTCTCATTTAGTGCTCTGAAGATATCATGTCAGTTCTTTCTGGCCTGTCAGGTCTCTGTGGATAGGTCTGTTGCCAATCGAATGTTTCTACCATTGTAGTTTATATATCTCTTCTCCCGAGCTGCTTTCAAAATTTTTTCTTTATCTCTGAGACTCATAACTTTTAACATTAGATGTCGGGGTGTTGTCTTATTTTGATTGATTTTGAGTGTGGTTCTCTGTGCCTCCTGGGTTTTGATGCCTGTTTCCTTCCCCACATTAGGAAAGTTCTCTGCTATAATTTGCTCCAGTATAGCTTCTGCCCCACTCTCTCTTTCTTCTTCTGGGATCCCTATTATTCTAATGTTGTTTCGTCTTATCATATCGCTTATCTCTCGAATTCTGCCCTCGTGATCCAGTAGTTGTTTATCTCTCTTTTCCTCAGCTTCCTTATTTTCCATCATTTGGTCTTCTATATCACTGATTCTCTCTTCTGCCTCATTTATCCTAGCAGTTAGTGCCCCCATTTTTTTTTTTTGCACCTCATTAATAGCCTTTTTGATTTCTATTTGGTTAGATTTTAGTTCTTTTATTTCTCCAGGAAGGGTGTCTCTAATAACGTCCATGCTATTTTCAAGCCCAGCTAGTATCTTTAAAGTTATGATTCTGAACTCTAGGTCTGACATTGTACTAATGTCCATATTGAGTTGGTCCCTGGCAGACGGTACTACCTCTTGTTCTTTTTGCTGAGGTGATTTTTTTCGTCTTGTCATTTTGTCCAGAGGAGAATAGATGAATGAGAGAACAAAATGCTAACAGGTTAACAATGTCCCCAGAAAATATACTCTAAACAAATCAGAAAAGACCTGAAACCAGGGGAGAAGAAAGGGAAATAAAGAAAAAAAAAAAGAGGGGAAAAAAAAGAAAAAGAAAAAATAAAAACAAACAAAAACAGAATAAAACAAAAAAAAAGAATATGATCAAATATGATCAGGCTAGTGCATAAATCAGTGCCACACACTAGGTTTTGGGTGTATTTTGGTCTGTTAGAAGAATGTGCCTCCTAAAATTTTAAAGAAGGAAAGACTTATATATGTACAAAATAAGGGTTAATACAATGAAGGGTTGGAAGATGACTGTAAAGATGAAAATTATAAAAGATTTTGTAAAAGGAATTGATAAAATAAGTTGTTTGAAAAAAGAAAGAAGATTTAAAATAAAAGGGAGAGAATGTGATCAGGCAGGAGACTAGAACAAAGCCATACACTAATGATTTAGGGTATATTTTGATCTGTTTAAGGAACTGTATCTCAAAATTTTAAAAAGAGAACAATTTATATATATATATGCCAAAAATAAGGGTAACTACTATGAAGGGATAGAATATGACTCTAAAAATGAAAAAAAATAATGTTTTTTTTTAAAGGGATTGATAAGATGTTGGTTGAGAAAGGGAAAAAGAAAAATTAAAAAAAAAACAGTTAAAAAATTAACTTTGAAAAGCTAATGAATCATGATAAAAAAGCCATGAATTCTATGTGCAGTATTCCCCTAGCACTGAGTTCTCCCGTTCTCCTTGATTGGTAAACTTGGTCTTGGCTGGCTGTTCATGCTGATCTTCTGGGGGAGAGTCCTGTTGCCGTGGTTCCCAAATGTCTTTGCCGGAGGCGGAATTGCCTAGTCTGTCGTCCAGTCTAAGCAATCTGCTCGGGTTTGCTCTCAGGAGCTTTTGTTCCCTGCAAGCTCTCGGCACAGCTTTAGAGGATGAGAGTGAAAATGGTGGCCTCCCAATCTCCGCCCGTAGGACCTGAGAACTCGGGGCCCCGCTCCTCAGTGCGCCCCCAGAGAAAAGTAGTCCATCACTCCCATCTCCCCAGTCTCTGGCCGTACTCCGTGTTCACCCAGCCTGTGACCGAGTGTTTCTATCTCAGGCACCCGACCCCGTGTGGAGTCTCCAAACCCAGCAGATCCCTGCGGTGCGCTCCTGCGCCACTCCTCCCAGTGGAGGAAGGGGAGTCTCCCCGTCTCTGCTGCTTGTTGGGTCCCTGCTGGAGAAGCAGTGACCCGAGTGGGCCGCGGATCACAGTTTATGGCAACCTTGACCTCAGAGCCCGTGCCTCAGCTCCATCTCTGCAGCCGGCTTCCCCGCTTGGATACCTGGGAGCTCTGCTGGACTCAGGCACCCCCGGTTTTTCTGTGACCCTGAGGGTCCTGAGACCACATGTCCTGTGAGGTTTCCACCCCCCGCTTAGCCACTGGAGTGACGTCCCTCAGCGGAGCCGACTTCTAAAAGTTCCGATTTGCTCCGTGGCTCTAGCATTTGCCAGAAGCGGCCGATGGAGGCTCCCTCCCTCGCTGTCTATCCTCCAGAATATCGCCTCAGATTCACTTCTCCACACATCCTACCTTCCAGTAAGTGGTTGCTTCTCTGTTAAGAGAGTTGTTGCTACTCTCTTCTTTGATCTCCTGTTGAGTTCGTAAGTGTTCAAAATGGTTTGGTCCCTATGCAGCTGAATTCCTGAGACCAGACGAAATCCAGGTCTCCTACTCCTCTGCCATCTTGCCTCTTTTTTTTTTTTTTACATCTTTTCTTTTCTTCTCAAGTATATATTTGCATCGTCTATGATAAACTATTTATTTTCAAAATTACCCAGGTAACAAATAGAATATTTTAAGAACGTTCAGGGATGCAGTGATACTCTTCTCCAAGGTCACCTGCAAGAAAGAAAACAACAACAATAACAAAACCCACAGAGAAAACTGAGATAGGTAAGTGGGGATATTAAAAAGCATGTTTAGTTATTATTTCAAAAAAGAGCTATTGCTACATAAAGAACAAGTGAAAATAATTGCTCATATAAGGTAAGAATGGAGGGCAGTGATGGAGGCAAGACCTTTTTTAATCTACCTTTTTATGTGGTTGTGAGCTCTGTTCTTATTTTCAAATGTTCCAGGAAAAAAATATTGAGATGGATAGATGAGAGATGGTCGATAGTTTATAGATACATGAATAGAGTATAGATAAGAAACAGATGGAAGATGGATATATAATAAATAAATTGAAGGAGATATAAATGTAATGGGGCAAAATTCATTAGTATGAGAGGATATTTGACATGGGAAGATGGTAATACTGCAGATGAAAGAAAATCTCTTTAAATCTCAAGTGCCATAAATCCGCAAACCACAAGTGTTTATTGAGAGAGACTTCAAGATTTTATGGTGGAAATAAGATATTTCTAACGTACTCTTTACCTTAAAAAAATGAAAATAATAGAAAAAATGACAACCACAATATAATGACTTCCTCTCCAATGAGCTGGGATTCATATAATGAGAGAAAGTCTAAATTCATAAAGACAAAATGGAAGACTTCAAGGGGGTTTCAAGAATCTGTAGAAATTCCCCAGTAGACAAATAATGAGGAATATTGCTGGCAGGGGGTACAGAATGTGGTCTATGAAAAGGATGGTGCATTTAGGTATATACAAACAAGGAGGGCTGTAAATCATGACAGGTTAAGATAGTACATTTTCTTTCAATGACAAAAAAATTGATGAGTTTTTAGTAGAAAGGACATGATCAAATTTATCTTCTGGAGAGATCTCATTGGCTGCATGACAAAGCTGAGTTGGAAGATGGGACAGGAGGCCATCTACATGGTGTTCCTCATGTGGCAGTAACACACAATGCTCTGGAAGCTCCTGACTCAGTGATGGCCTGACCTCAAAGTTCACACATTTAGGGCAGCAGGGAGACTGGTCCTGCCCACACCAAATCCCAAACCCTGGTACTGTACCCTGCACTGGTTTCTGAAGTTTCAAGATTTTTTTATTTTTCAAGGTGCCAAGCATGGTCTTCCCATTCTCACTTTCTTCTATATGTTTTTTAATTATTTTTATTTATTTTAATT
>NW_027397140.1:3341429-3416489 GCF_003265705.2 Callorhinus ursinus
GCTAACCCATCCCCCCCTCCCCTCTAGAACCCTCAGTTTGTTTCTCAAAGTCCGCACTCTCTCATGGTTTGTGTCCTCCTCTGATTTCCCCCCCTTCATTTTTCCCTTCCTTCTCCTAATGTCCTCCATGCTCTTCCTTAAGTTCCACAAATAAGTGAAACCATATGATAACTGACTTTCTCTGCTTGACTTATTTCACTTAGCATAATCTCCTCCAGTCCCATCCATGTTGATGTAAAAGTTGGGTATTCATCCTTTCTGATGGCTGAGTAATATTCCATTGTAGATGTGGACCACATCTTCTTTATCCATTCATCTGTTGAAGGGTATCTCAGCTCTTTCCACAGTTTGGCTATTGCGGACATTGCTGCTATGAACATTGGGGTGCATGTGGCCCTTCTTTTCACTACATCTGTGTCTTTGGGGTAAATACCCAGGAATGCAATTGCTGGGTCATAGGGTAGTTCTATTTTTAATTTTTTGAGGCACCTCCACACTGTTTTCCAAAGTGGCTATACCAACTTGCATTCCCACCAACAGTGTAAAAGAGTTCCCCCTTCTCCCCAACCTCTCCAACATTTGTTGTTTCTTGCCATGTCAATTTTTGCCATTCTAACTGGTGTAAGGTGGTATCCCAATGTGGTTTTGATTTGAATTGCCCTGATGGCTAATGATGAACATTTTTTCAGGTGTCTGTTAGCCATTTGTATGTCTTCTTTGGAGAAATGTGTGTTCATGTCTTCTGCCCATTTTTTTGACTTGATTATTTGTTTTTTGGATGTTGAGTTTGAGAAGTTCTTTATAGATCTTGAAAATCAGACCTGTCTGCAATGTCATTTACAAATATCTTCTCCCATTCTGTGGGTTGCCTCTTGTTTTGATGACAGTTTCCTTTCCTGTGCAGAAGCTTTTTATATTGATGAAGTCCCAACAGGTCACTTTTGCTTTTGTTTCACTAGCCTTTGGGGATGTGTCTTGAAAGAAGTTGCTGTGGCCGATGTCAAAGAAGTTACTGCCTATGTTCTCCTCTAGGATTTTGATGGATTCCTGTCTCACATTGAGGTCTTTCATCCATTCTGAGTTTATCTCTGTGTATGGTGTTAGAGAATGGTCGAGTTTCATTCTTCTGTATATAGCTGTCCAATTCTCCCAGCACCATTTATTGAAGAGACTGTCCTTTTTCCATTGCATATTTTTTCCTGCTTTGTCGAAGACTATTTGACGATAGAGTTGAGGGTCCATATCTGGGCTCTCTATTCTGTTACTTGAGTCTATATGTCTGTTTTTGTGCCAGTACCATGCTGTCTTGGTGATCACTGCTTTGTAACATAGCTTGAAATCAGGCAAGGTGATGTCCCCAGCTTTGGTTTTCTTTTTCAACATTTCCTTGGCAATTTGGGGTCTTTTCTGATTCCATACAAATTTTAGGATTGTTTGTTCCAGCACTTTGAAAAATATCATTGGAATTTTGATCAAGATGGCATTGAAGGTATAGATTGCTCTGGATATCATAGACATTTTAATAATATTTATTCTTCTGATCCATGAGCATGGAATGTTTTTCCATCTTTTTGTGTCTTCATGAATTTCTTTCATGAGTATTCTGTAGTTCCCAGAGTGTAAATCTTTTACCTCTTTGGTTAGGTTTACTCCGAGGTAGCTTACATTTTTTGGTGCTATTGTAAATGGAATTGATTCTCTAACTTCTCTTTCTACAATTTCATTGTTAGTATATAAGAAAGCAACTGATTTCCGTGCATTGATTTTTGTATCCTCCCACATTACTGAATTGCTGTATGAGTTCCAGTAATTTGGGGGTGGAGTTTTTGGATTTTCCCCATAAAGTATCATGTCATCTGCGAAGAGAGAGAGTTTGACTTCTTCTTTGCCAATTTGAATATCTTTTATTTCTTTATGTTGTCTGATTGCTGTTGTTAGGACTTCTAGTACTATGTTGAGTGGTGAGAGTGGCCATCCTTGACGTGTTCCTGATCTTAAGGGAAGGCTCTCAGCTTTACCCTGTTGAGGATGGTATTCATTGTGGGTTTTTCATAGATGGATTTTATGAACTTGAGGAATGTTCCCTCTATCCCTATACTCTGAAGAGTTTTAATCAGGAAAGGATTCTGCATTTTGTCAAATGCTTTTTCTGCATCAGTTGAGAGGACCATGTGGTTCTCTCTCCTATTATTAATGTGTTCTATCACATTGATTGACTTGCGAATGTTTAACTACACTTGTATCCCTGGGATAAATTCCACTTGGTTGTGGTGGCTGATCCTTTTAATGTATTGTTGGATCATATTAGCTAGGATTTTGTTAAGAATCTTGGAATCCATATTCATCAGGGATATCAGTCTGAAATTCTCCTTTTTGATAGGGTCTTTGCCTGGTTTGGGAATTAATAATGCTGGCTTCATAGAATGAATCTGGAATGAATTTCCTTCTGTTTCTATTTTTTGAAACAGCTTCAGGAGAATAGGTATTATTCCTTCTTTGAGTATTTGGTAGAATTCCCCAGGGAATTCATCAGGTCCTGGACTCTTCTTTTTTGGGAGGTTTTTGATCAGTGCTTCAGTCTCATTACTGGTTATTGGCCTATTCGGGTTGTCAATTTCTTCCTTTTCAGTTGTGGCAGTTTATAGTTTCCAGGAAGGCATCCATTTCATCCAGATTGATCAGTTTATTGGCATATAGTTGTTGATAATAATTTCTAATAATTGTTTCTATTTCATTGGTGTTAGTTGTGATCTCTCCCCTTTCATTCATAATTTTATTAATTTGGGTACTTTCTTTCTCTCTCTTTTTTTTTTTTTTTGGATAAGTCTGGCCAGTGGTTTATCAATCTTATTAATTCTTTCAGAGAACCAACTTCTAGTTTCATTGATCTGATCTACTGTGTTTCTGGTTTCCAATTCACTGATCTCTGTTCTAATATTAATTATTTCTCTTCTAATGCATGGCTTAGGCATCGTTTATTGCTTTTTCTCTAGTTCTTTGAGGTGTAGAGATAGTTGGTGAATTCGGGATTTTTCTATTTTTTTGAGTGAGGTTTGGATGACTATGTTTTTTCCCCTTAGGATTGCCTTTGCAGTATCCCATAGGTTTTGGACTGATGTGTTTTCATTTTCATTGGTTTCCACAAATTAAGCTCTTCTTTGATTTCCTGTTTGACCCAAACATTCTTGAGCAGAGTGGTCTTTAGCTTCCAAGTGTTTGGATTTCTGCCAAATTTTTTCTTGTGATTGAGTTCCAGTTTTAAAGCATTATGGTCTGAGAATATGCAGGGAATAATCTCAATCTTTTGGTATTGGTTGAGTCCTGATTTGTCACCCAGTATGTGGTCTATTCTGGAGAAAGTTCTGTGTGTGCTCGAGAAGAATGAGTATTCTGTTGTTTTAGGGTGGAATGTTCTCTATATATCTAAGAGGACCATCTGGTCCAGTGTGTCATTCAAAGCTCTTGTTTCTTTGTTGATTTTCTGCTTAGATGATCTGTCTATTGCTGAGAGTGGAGTATTGAGGTCTCCTACAATTAACATATTGTTATCAATATGACTCTTTATTTTGGTTAACAGTTGGCTTATGTAGATGGCTGCTCCCATGCTGGGGGCATAGATATTTACAACTGTTAGATCCCCTTGTTGGCTAGACCCTTTAAGTATAATATAGTGTCCTTCTATGTCTCTAACTACAGTTTTTAGTTTAAAATCTAATTTTTCTGATATAAGAATTGCTACCCGAGCTTTCTTTTGAGGTCCACTGGCATGGAAGATAGATCTCCATCCCTTCACTTTCCATCTGGATGTATATTTAGGTTCAAAATGAGTCTCCTGTAGACAGCATATGGATGGGTCCTGTCTTTTGATCCAATCTACCCTGTGCTGTTTTATGGGAGCATTTAGGCCATTCACATTGATAGTGATTGTGGAAAGATATGAATTTATTGTCATCATGTTGCCTGTGAAGACCTTGTTTTTATTGATTGTCCCTGTAAATTTCTGTTCTATATCACTCTTGGGGGTCTTTCTCCTTTTATAGAACCCCCCTTAATATTTCTTTCAGGGCCGGCTTAGTGGTCACATATTTTTTCAGTTTCTACTGGTCTTGGAAGCTCTGCATCTCTCCATCCATTCTAAATGACAGCCTTGCCGGATAAAGTATTCCTGGCTGCATGTTCTTCTCATTTAATACCCTGAATATGTCTTGCCAGGCCTTTCTGGCTTGCTAGGTCTCTGTGGATAGGTCTGATGTTATTCTGATGTTTCTCCCTCTGTACATAAGGAATCTCTTCCCTCTAACTGCCCTTAAGATGACTTCTTTGGTTCTAAGATTTGGAAGTTTTACTATTACATGCTGGGGCGTTGGCCTGTTTTCCTTGATCTTGGGAGGGGTCTTCTGTGCCTCTAGGGCACGAATGTTTGTTTCATTCCCCTGATTAAGGACGTTCTCAGCTATAATTTGCTCAAATATATCTTCTACTCCTCTCTCTCCACCCCCTCAGGGATCCCTTAATTCTGACATTGAAATATTTCATGGTGTCACTTATTTCTCTGATTCTATTTTCATGGATTTTGAATTGTATTTCCCTGGCCTTCTCTTTTTCCTTCTTGTCTATTAATTGGTCTTCTAGATCACTAATTCGTTCTTCTGCCTCACTTACCTTAGCTGTTAGATTATCTAGATTAGGTTGGATCTCAACTGATAGCTTTTTTAAGTTCTGCCAGTTCAGCTTTCATTTCTGCCCTTAGAGACTCTATGTTGCCATTAATTGATTTCTCCATTTTAGCTATTGTCTTCACAATTGCTACACTGAATTCCATTTCCAATATCTTGGTTATATCTGTATCCACTTGTGAATCTGTGGTCAACTCACAGTCTCTGAGTCTTTCTTATTTTGGGCATTCCTCCTCCTAGTCATTCTGTTGATGGGTGGTTGAGGTAATGTATAGGGTCCAAATTATTGATCACAACCCAAGCAAGATGCACCTGTTTTCTAGGGACCTTACAGTTGTTGGCCTCTTATTCTCCCAGCCTGTCTTCTGGGGGAGGGGCCTGCTGTGCTGTTACTCAGGCAACCCTGTTTGGGCAAAGTTGTCCTGCCCCCTTTGCGGGGGGGATGGGCTCAGTGAAAACCGGTTTTTGGTGCTTTTCTTCTCTGGTGGCTTTCCCTGGCAGTTTTCCATGTCTTTTCTGAGAGTCAGAGGGGAAGAGATCATTTCCAACCCTCTTCCTCAGAGCAGAGAGCTCACAGTCAGTTCTTCAGTGAGCTCTCCAGGCTATACTATCTCTGTTTCTGTCTGTGGTGCTGTAAACTGCAGCATCCTGTGTTGTGTGCCCCTCAGCAGCACGGCTAGCCCTCGCTCCCAAGTCGGGGGACATCTCTGTCCTTTGTGCTTCTGAAACCACCAGCTACCCCCAGTTCGTACACGTGGCCTCACTACTCCAGGTTTCAGTCCAGGGGGCTGCCCTAAAGTCCTTTCCCCATCGTTACTGGTTTGCGAGTCTGTGTCCTGTCCCCAGCACGGGAGGCTTTTGTGCTCCTGTGTTATTTCACCTTCCTGGCGCCAGCGCTTATGGCAGCTCCCTCCCCCTTCCATTTATCTTCCAATATCTGCCTGTGGAATCATGGCTCCCTGCTTCATACCTCGAAACCAACCACCTGCGATATTCTGTTTGTAGAGATCCAGATCTATCTTCTTACATCTCTGGCTGATTTCATGGGTAGTCACAGTGTTCTGGTAAATATCCAGCTCAATTTCAAGGACTGGTTGGAATATGGTCCCCTAATCCTCTGCCATCTTTTCCCTGATCTGAAGTTTCAGGATTAAGTTGCTAGACAGATAGGAGTGACTTTTTCTAAAATGGAAATATGGGAAAAAGTAGAAAATACAATATTAAGATTTCTAGGGGTAAAATCTAAGATTTTCTAAGGGTAGAAAATACAATATTAAGATTTGTTTGGGGGTTGAAGAACAGAGTCAAGGCCTAGAGAAAGGGTTTGTCACCCTTGGGGGTGTAACATTGGTGGTAACCTGCTGTTTTTGGTAGTGGTGGGGTGTCTATGTGTGTATGCATGCTTGTGTGTGTGTGCGTGTGTGTGCGTGTGTGTGTGTGTGTATGCTACTGGTTTAAATGCAGGCAAAGTAAAGCAAATGCCTATGTTGGTAATATATCTAAACATAAATAGTTCATGACCCCCAGTTATGCCCACTTTATGAACTTAATTTTGCACTGAACCTAAAAAGACCTTGTAGGAAATGGAGAATTGTTAAACCAGTGCTTCCCCACTCTGGCTGTTCATGTGAACCAACTGGGGCACTTTACAAACATTATTGGTGCCCAGCACCCACCACCAGAATAATGATAGCAAAATATCCATGGTAGGGCCCAAAGTCCAGTTCTCCAAGTTATTACAGCATGCAGCTGAAAGTGAGAGCCACTGTACAATGGTTAAAAATGGGATATTCATAAGTAAAAAGATATCTTTATTTAGCCTTTATTAATATGGTAATTTCTTCTTATAGGACATAAAGCCTTAATTTGGAGGCATTCTGGGTAACTTTTAATTTATTTTTATTTATAAATTTATGGTGACTTGAAACAGTGCAATCTATTGTTTGAGTTTGACCCTTAAGAGTCATGTTTGGTATTAACTGAATTAGAGTTAAAGACATGAATCTTTGTTCAGTTCATGGTTGAATCAAAGGGAGCTTCATTGTGTCTGGTGGCCAATTAGAGATAATATACCTAGATGTTAATACAACTTGTACATCCTCCAACGACTCTTTATTGGACCTCAGATTCATTATCAGAAAAAAAATAGGTGTCTAGTAAAATGTCCAGATGCCTTTTTAAGTCCAAAATATGTGGTTTCCCTTATGAACTCTTAACTTGAAAGGAAAATTTGAGTCGTATATTTTTTCATTCATTCCATTCATATTTGAGTTTCTCAGAGTAAGGTTGCTATATAAATTCATAATAAAAAATAGTAATGTTGAAATGTTCATTTTAAAAACTATCCATAATTTAAGAAGGACTGGTGCCATTTTGATACCATGTTTTATACATTATTCTTAGAAAACATATTTCTGTCTTGAAGCATTGGAGGTGTTTCTCTTTAAGTAGATGATTCATATTACAATTCTCCTATATTACAATTTAGTTTATATGTCAAGCTTAGAGAATTATGAGATACTGGGGTTTATTCTTGGGACTCAATTTGTATAGAACTAAGGTCTGCATATTTAACTTTCTAAAATATTTCTATTATCTAGACCTCACTCTGCAACTCCACATCTGACCTACCTTAGTTCAGGCCTCATTTCTAAGGTTTTAACTTCTTTTTCATCTCTATCTGCCTCTATTTTAGAGGCCCAAGGAAATATAAAAGCTGGAGGAAAGTTGCTAGTGATTATTAACTGTGGGTCTATATCACTATCACCAATTTAAAAGGTGATTTAAAATTTTAAAGTGTGATTTAGACTAACACATGAGGATCCAGAATCTGAGTTATAACCATACCAAAGATAGGTTGGCTTAAATCTACTTCTGCTCTCAAAATAAACCACAGCCCAGAGGGGCCAGGGCCAGTGTGAATGTCTGCCTGCTCCATCTGCCAGACACAGCACTACATCCAGGTGTGAGTCCTCCAGTGGTGACTCCTCAGGTGAACATGCTCCAGCAGCCTTCCATAACAGGACACTGCTTTACAGTTTCATGAGCAGCCTCAGGGAAAACATTTTCCATCCCCATCAGTGAATCCCTGATGGGATCTATGAGTGGTTCCACCATAGGCCATGACTCTGAAAACAAAGGTCTGTTCAGTCTGAAAGAAGAAAGTGAGAGAAGAGCCGAGAATGGTACCACAAGATCGGCACAGAGTCTGGGAACTTTTGTGCTGACATATATCAATTTTCAATGAATTTTACACCCACTGTTTATAATAAGAGACACCTAATGAAAAGTGAATTCCCATTTGAACCCAATAAAGTGCATTTTTCACATGAATTATACTCTTGTGTTTATCCTTTTATCTTGAATTCATATACATTTTATCCTTGCAAGTTCTCTGACCCCTCTTCAATGATGTCATTATGCCTAAAGACTACAAATGATGTAATGCCTATTATGCACTTACAATTAAGGGTATAGTAGTTACTAGAAAGTAAACAATGTAAAACATGAATGCAAGAGTATTTACTGCCCAATTAAAGAATTGTCTTGATTTTTCCTTTCATCTTATATACTGGTGTCCCCTCTATCAACAAGACTTTATCCTTTCCCAACATTTGAGGCTGAACTTTAATTCCACTGTGAAGAATTAAAAAGTGTCACCTTCCCTCCTCAAAATCACATCATCAGAATGTAACCTTATTTGGAGTAGGGTCTTTGCAGATGTAATTAGTTAAAGATCTTGAAATGAAATTATCCTGGATTTAGAGTGGACCCCAAATGCAATGATTGGTATCTTTACAAGAGAAAGGAGAAGAGTCACACAGAGAATAAAACCGTGTGAAGATGAAGATGAAGACAGAGATTGGAGTGATGCATCCATAAGTCAGGGAATGCCAAGGATTGCCAGCAGCTACCTGAGATAGGAGAAGGGGTTGGGATGGTTTTTCCTCAGAGCCTCCAGAAGGAACCAACCCCCCAATATCTTGATTTCAGATTTCTGCCCTCCTAAACTGAGAAAGAATTGATTTGTGTTGTTCTAAGCCACCTAGGTTGTGATCACTTATACAGTAGCCCTGGAAAACCAATGCACTCACCTTTAAGGCTTAGTATCAGGGTACTCATATGTGGAGTCCTATCGGCAGTGTTGTGCTTGCTGTTAGGTGTTCCCTCCCTGCTCTGACCTTTGAGTGCAAATGTGAACCTTTGCAAATGTGAGATTCTCTTTTTCTGTATTTAAGGTACTCAAAAGACACAGACATACCTACAGGTGGAGGTACATTGTTTATTCCTGTGGAAAACCTCCACTTACTTTTTTAAAAGTTTTTATTTAAATTCCAGTTACTTAACATACAGTGTAATATTAGTTTCAGGTATATATACAGTGATTCAACACTTCCATACATTACCCGGTGCTCATCACAAGTGCCCTCCTTAATCCCCATCACTTACTTCACCCATCCCCCCACCCACCTCCCCTCTGGTAACCATCAGTTTGTTCTCTATAGTTAAGGGTCTATTTTTTGGTTTTCCTCTCCCCCACCATGTTTGTTTGTTTTATTTCTTAAATTCCACATGTGAGTGAAATCATACGGTATTTGTCTTTCTCTGATGGACTTATTTCATAATATTCTCTAGTGCCAGCTATGTCATTGCAAATGGCAAGATTTCATTCTTTTTTATGGCTGAATAATAGTCCATCACACACACACACACACACACACACACACACACACACACACACACACCACATCTTTATCCATTCATCAGTCAATAGACATTCGAACTCTTTCCATAATTTGGTTATTGTTGATAATGCTGATATACCCTGATAAACATCAGGGTATATGTATCCCTTCAAATTAGTATTTTTGTATTTTGGGGGTAAATACCTAGTAGTTCAATTGCTGGGTTGTAGGGTAGTTCTATTTTTAACTTTTTGAGGAACCTCCATACTGTTTTCCAGAGTGGCTGCACCACTTTGCATTTCCACCAACAGTGTAAGAGGGTTCCCCTTTCTCCACATCCTCACCAACATCTGGTGTAAAATCTTCACTTCCAGTAGCCATCCTTTTGTGCCCTGCTCCATCCTCCTCTCCTCTCCCATCAGAGCTCCCCTTTCTGAATGTGTGTTATGCTGAACTAATACCATCCCTAGATTCTCAGGTTTCCCCAAACTGGATGTTGCCACTACCACCAAAGACAATTGTGTCTGCATTTCTCTCTCTCTTCATGCTGCTTCTCACACAAACCTTCATGTCAGGCAGGAATTCTCCTCAAATCCTGGGTCTGTCATACACTGTGGCTCATTGTGAAGCTTCTCTCAGATCTCCAAATGTGTCTCTGGATCTGTGAAAGCCAGGATTTCAACATTATGGACTCTGAGAAGTGCGGTTGAAACTAAACATTGAACAATGTCATTTCTTTTGTTGTAGGTATCATCTGTTCTCTCTGGGAAGCAATAAATGCTGTTGGTTCAATGGATGGGAAGACATGCGGCACCCACTTTGCTGCAAATTAAAATACATTAGCCAGTCATTTTTTAAGATATTAAATACATACAGTCTTCCATCCATTCACTGACTCGGTTTTTGAGTATTTACTGCATTCTAGACCCAAGAGATGACAAGAACATTCTTTTTTTTTTGACAAGAATATTCTTGACCTCGAGAACCTCGCAATATACAAATGTAATCACACAGCACAGGGTAACAAGTCCCCAGTAGGTATAAGTACTACCTCATGTAGAGAACCTGTAGGGGAAGCTGAGGACAAAATGCCATGGCTTACTGCCTTTCATTCCAGGACTGCTGCATGCCTGACCCACTCACCTTTATAAGGCTGGCTCCCCTAACCAGTGATGACATTACAACGATTTAACCAGGCACATGGCACAAATACTGACTACATAATGGCTAGTCAGCATGGATGCAGCAGTAAAAAACCAGTGCCAGACCTGTCCTTCAGTTGCTAAGTTTCTTGATCTCTGGCATTTGGAGGCTTTTAAAATTGCTTTGTAAGTTGGGAATTATTCCATGACCATTTCTTACTATGACCATGCTCTGCCCAGTACAAGGACTGTTCCCCTTTTGGCCTCTAGGGGGAGCCCGAAGCTCTTTGCTGTCCCCATCTCTATCGCCCAAAGAATTGGAATCAAGAGAATGATGTCCAGATGTTCCAGGAGGTTGGCCTCCGTATCTGAAGTTACATCTTCCAGAGGAGATAAAGAACATAGACATTCTCTGCTCCCTCCATTTCCTGCAGCCCAAAGAGTTTTTGCCTCTTGTTTTTGCCTCTTGTAGTAGTCTCTCGTGGCCCTTGTTCCAGGGTGATAGAACACATTCTCCTGCCACTTTTTTCCCTTAATCTTCCTTCTGCTGCTAGCTGGGAGGTGGTGTCTCACTAGGGATGCCAGAGAGAATACAGGACACACAGTGAAATTTGAATTTAAGACAAAAGCGTGTCTCAAATGGGACATGGTCATGCGACCTCTGGGTGTCAAAAGGGCAGGACTGGGTCCTATTGCTGTTCTCATTGAGTACCCTATAATCCTGCCTTGGGCTGGGAGTCAGAGTTTGTCTAGATACCCTACCTGTTATGACCAAGTAGGTACTAGTGTGTTTCTGAATCCCAAATTGACACATGATGAAACTCTCTGATTAAACATGACTTTTGCTAGGACTCTGAACTCACTTTGCAAAATGGCCTATCCAATCCCAGTAGGTCCAAAGTTAACACACAACACAGACCCAAGACTCATCTCCATCTTGTTAGAACCTGCTCTAGAGGGACTGAGGATTAGGGTATTTTTTTAATGCCTGAAATATATCAGGTTTAATTTAACAATTAGAAAATATGGTTGTATTTTACATTCCTAAATTTTGAATAAAGATGTACCCTACCCAAATTGCTTTCAGCTATGACTGCAAGCAGTGACATTCTACTTGTGGCATTCAGAGTTCTATCTTTGAATGCCATGGTAATCACTTGCTTCCCTTTGAGGCTGTCGTGTCTGGCATGAAATTTAAGAACTTAAAATATCAACTCAGTAGGCTCATGCCCAACAGAGAAGGCACATTTGAATGTGCAGTTAATGATTGCACATGGGGTATATTTCAATGTAAAAGTGAGGCAAGTGGTGACTGACAGTAAAAAAACAACAACAACAAAAAAAAACACTACATTAAAAATAAATACTTCAGACACAACGGCAGTGGTGTTCAAGGTTATAGATAAGAAATTTGAGATTCATTCACTTATGAGGTAGTCAGGCTGGATAAATTCAGCTCCTTTTGGCTTGCTCAGAACAGATGCCCCCAACCAGGTGAAGGTTCTCGATAGGCCCTCAGCTCTGAGGATGCCCAGGGACAAACATCAGGGATGAGCATCAGGGAAAGGAGTTGTGCTCCCTTGGCTCAGTATCCTACCTAAACTCCTGTATGCATGTAGCACAGAGTAGATGCCCAATTAGTATTTGCTAAATTAATCTATTGACTTAAAATTACAAGGGAAGGAAAATATATGCCTGGGAGAATTTTTCCCAGTGTTGTTGATTACAAACTCAAAAAAAATCAGTATAGTTAGTGTCCTTCCTTTCTGTAACTTTCTCCTATCCATTGACTTGATGCATGCTGAATAAAATATAATAATATACCTCCAATACAGACACAGACAGAAATCCATTTTGAGAAACTGCTGGTACTTTCAGTATTTTGCACAATCATTATGAGCACGAGAATTAGGGTAGGCCTATATTCTCATGGCATTTCAACCTTCTCCCATAGCTAAATGTACAAATATAAAGTGATTCTCTAATTTAGAAAGAGCAAAGTCTCATATTTAGCAGGTCTATTTCTGATACTGCATACATAGGATCACTTCAGGTATAGCCAGTGATTAAATACAATCTTGGAAGTAATTTAGTCTAGCAAGGCTGCAGGAGAGTGGCAGATGAAAAATAACGTGAGCAAGAGCAAAATAACACATCTAGAAAAAGAAAAAAGGAGCTTAAGCTATTTTCATAAGATTCTAAGCTCTGAACTTTCAGCTAGGATCCAGGAAATGGACCTCAGATTCACTATAGACCATTTACTGAAGACATTACTTAAATGTGCTGCTGCAGCTACCAGAAAGGTCAGCCAAATGTTCTGATTCACCAGGAAGGACTAGAAATGATTCAGAAAGAAATACCTTATATATTTGCAAAATCATGATGCATCTTACACCCTGAGTGTGCAGTTGCCTGACATTCTAGTTGCTGGACAGCAAGAAAGTCCCAGCAAGACGGAATCAACTCAAATAAAGGAAACTGGAATAATCACTATGATGAAGGCACATGTTAAAAGGGAGATACTGAATCTCTTTTAGATTGAGTAATGGATAAGAAGAAGACATAAGACTAAACCTTGTAAAAGCAAATATCAGATTTCAACCATGTTTTTGGAATTTTATATATGTGGTTAGGAGAAATGAATAATAGTATTAGTTTGCCAAAGAAAAGGAAAAATTATCTTATTAAAGAAGTAGTAATCTTGGAAAACTTAAATAAAGTCTAAAAGACTTGAGATACATCTTTTACATTTTGAGTTTATTGACAACAAATACTATTTGGGAGAGTATTCTTAATATTTTGAATGGAACAACATTCCTACAAAATTCTGCACCCCAGGAGGAACGAGCAGATCCAGCACTGAGATATTGGTTTCTCTTATTCTCCAACTAAAAGAATTAGAGTTCTTTGGAGTGGCTGATTCTAGAGTTAGAGCAGGGAATATATAAGATAAGCCTGAATATCTTGTAATGCTGAAAAAAACAAATGATGGGCTTGTTGAAGGAACACAGGAGCCAACTGAAAGAGCTCTCAATGATCAAAGCTGGCACAGTTTGGGCAACAAAATAAGTGACGTCATACTGGATTGTAATCCAGAGAATAAAACAAATATCTATGAGTCCATACTGATATAAATAAATACTTGAATGCATAACTAAGTATGAGAGAATAGACAAATGTCCATGCAAAATAGTACTGATTTCCTTTCAAAAAAGTACAGTATGGGAAGGGAGGAAAAAAGAGTAACTTTACAGTGGGGTAATCTGGCTGATACTCCCTCAGCCAGATGATCAAGGTCAACATCAATAATGATGAGTCACATAGGTAGCATGTGCCCTTGACATTATGTGATGAGAATGACACCTTACCTATGTGGTTTTCCTCCCAAGAGCCCATAAACTCAGCGTGACTATGAGAAGAGTAACAGACAAATCCAAACTGAGGGATCTTCTACAAAATACCTGACTAGCACTCTTAAAAATGGTCAAGATCATCAAAAACAAGGAAGTTTTGAGAATCTGTCACAGCTAATAGAAACCCAGGGGACATGATAACCAAATGTAATGTGGGATCCTGGATGGGCTGCTGGAACAGAAAAAGAACAAAAGGTTAAAAACTCAGGATATCTGAATGACATATGGGCTTCATTTAATTTTAAAAATGCCTTATAGGGGCACCTGGGTGGCTCAGTCAGTTAAGCGTCTGCCTTTGGCTCTGGTAATGATCCTAGGGTCCTGGGATCTAGCCCCACATTGGGCTCCCTACTAAGTGGGGAGCCTCCTTCTCCCTCTTCCTCTGCCCCCTTCCCCACTCATGCTCTCTCTCTCTGCACTCTCAAATATAAATAAAATCTTTTTAAAAAATGCCTTATAGTACCAGGATAAGACTCTGTCTCTAAGATGGACATTCTTCAAATTATTTTTAAAATAAGAGAAAGTACGAAAATAGATGCATGAGAGGAGATGGGCCAAATGGGTGAGCCTGTAATGAACTGACACACTTGAAAATTTGGGTTTCTGTGTCCTGAGATTCTGTCTGGACGTGAATTAAGATGGAGCAATTGTCTGCTCTTGACATATCAAGTGAATCAGCACTTTGGCCTCAAAGAAAACAACCAGGAAGAATTTTAATTTTTTTCCCCTAGGATTCATATTTTATGAGAAAGTAAAGCATAGACACAAGCTGAGGGGAAACATTGTACTTATACACATAGCCTTATTTAAAAATACGCCTTTCAGGGAGAGGGGAGGAGATGGCAGCAAAGTAAGAGGACCTTAGGCCCACCTCATCCCATGAATACAACTCGATAATTATCTCATCATCCTAAATACCCCAGAAATTGATCTGAAGACTGACAGAACAATCTCTACAACTAAAGGAAGAGAAGAGGCCACATTGAGAAAGGTAGGAAGTGCAGAGACATGGCTTGGGAGAGAAATGAATTGTGGCAGCTGTGGTAAGGAGGAAGCTGCAGACACAGAGAAGGGTAAGAGACAGACTAACACACAGGAGAGTGCATGGGTTAAACAAATCCCCATAGCAATTGGTTTGGAAAGCAAGAGGGCCTGAATTTCATGAGTTTTTGCAACCAGTGGGGCTTAACACCTAGAGTTTTAAAAAGATCAGTGTGCTTGGCTCTGGAAGAACTCAGAAGACAATGGGGCTGCTCTTGGAGAAAAAGCAGGGCAAACAGCCCAGGGACACACAACATTGAAATAGTGATCTGAAGAGTGCCTGGGGTTCACAGTGGGGGCATTAGTTGTTCATCTTGGAGCATGTCCCAGAGAGGCAGTATTCATGGAGAGAACTCCTCTGGGAACAAAGGAACGGCCAGCACTATTTGTCTCCCCTGGCCCTTAGCCTAAGCACAGAGCCACCTAGAGGAATGAGCACAACTTGACACATGCTACCTAACTTGCTTCCACCAAGCCCCACCCTCCCCACACTCTGGTAGAACTGCCCTTTCCAGTCACATTTGCCTCAGTCCCATTGCAGCAAGCCCCTCCCCCCAAGAAGACCAGCCCAAATCCCAGCCAACACTGCATCTCCTGACCCAGGAATTTTGTGAAGCCTCAGTTCCAGTGGCAGCAGTGACAGGTCCAAATTCACAAGCAGACCAGAGCACACCTATTAAAACATGCCACATTCAGGCCAGGCACCAAGCACTGCCCACAAAAGGCAAAGAAAGTCTCTGCAGATGACTGGCCTGATGGATAAGGTAGCCCGGACACAACAGCACACTGCATACAGCACACATTAGAGACACTCCCAGAAATACCAGGCCCTGAGGAACAGGGGATACCACTACACAGCAGGGCACTACAGGACCTCTTCATAAAGCCATTACTCTCAAGAACAGGCGAGGTAGCTGACTTTCCTAACATGGAGAAACATGCGCAAAGACTTAGACAAACTGAGAAGACAGAGGAATTTGTCCCAAATGAAAGAACAGGGCAAGACCACAGCTGGAGATTTAAGTGAAACATGTAAGTAATATGCTTGATGGATATTTAAAGCAATGATCATAAGGATACTCACTGGACTTGAGGAAAGAGTGGAAGATACAAGTGAAACCCTTAATACAGAGATAAAGAATAACATAGTAGAGATAAAGGGCACAATAAATGAAATGAGAAACACCCTTGATAGAATGAACAGCAGGATGGAAGAATCAGAGGAATGAATTAGTGACCTAGAAGGCAGAACAATGGAAAGTAATCAAGCTGAGTAAAAGAGAGAAAGAGAATTATACAAAACAAGAATAGACTTAGGGAAATTGGTGGCTGCATCAAATGTAATAACATTCATATTACAGGAGTCCCTGAAGAAGAGGGACGAAGGGGGAAGACACTCTATTTGAAAAATTAATAGCTGTAAACTTCCTTCTGGGGAAGGAAACAGATATCCAGATCCAGGAGGCACAGAGAAACCCTAACAAAATCAACAAAACCAGATCAATACCAACACATATCATAATTAAAATGGCAAGATACAGTGATAAAGAAAAAAATATTAAAAGCAGCAAGACAAAAGAAGGCATTTACATACAAAGGAAACTCCATAAAGCTATTAGTGGCTTTTTCAATGGGAAAAACCTGCAGCCAAGAATACTCTATCTGGCAAGGCTATCCTTTAGAATACAAGGAGAGATAGTTTCCCAGACAAGCAAAAACTAAAGGAGTTTAGACCACAAACCAGTCCTGCAAGAAATATCAAAGGGAACTCTTTAAGTGGAAAGAAAAGGACAATGAGACTATGAAGGTAGGAAACACAAAAGCAGTAAAAATGAATATTTCTATAAAATATCAGTCAAGGAACTCACAAAATAAAAGGATGTAAAATATGACACCATATAACTAAAATGTGGGGAGGAGAGGAGTAAAGAATGGGTTCAACTTAAATGATCATCAACTTAATATAGATTATTATATGCAGAAGAGGTTATATAAAAACCTAATAGTAACCACAAATCAAAAGCCACTAATAAATATGCAAAGAATAAGGAGAGAGAAATCCAAATGTATCAGTAAAGAAAACCAGCAAAGCAAGAAAGAGAAAAGGGATCAGAGAAAATCTTCAGAAATAACTACAAAACAAGTAATAAAATGACAATAAATATATATCTATCAATAATTATTTTGAATCTAAATGGACTAAATGCTCCAATTAAAAGACATAGGGTGACAGAATGGGTAAAAAAACAAGACTCATCTATATACTGCCTATAAGAGACTCATTTTAGAGGGGATAAACATCTATAAGTATTGCTACTCATGCAAAAACATGTCAAAAGAAAGCCAGAGTAGCAATACTTTATCGGACAAAATAGACTTTAAAGACTGTAATAAGAGAGAAAGAAGGACTGTATATAATAATAAAGGGGATAATCCAACAAGAAGATATTTATGCACGCAACATGGGAAGATAAACATAGATAAAACTGTTAATAGTAAACATAAAAGAAGTAATTGATAATAATACAAAATAATACAAAAGTACAAAAATAATGCTTACATCAATGAACAAATCATCTAAACAGAAAATCAACAAGGAAACAATGGCTTTGAATGGCACACTGGGCCAGGTGGATTTATCAGATATACTCAGAATGTTCCATTCTAAAGCAGCAGAATACACATTCTTTTCAAGTGCACAGAGGACAGGGGTGCCCGGTGGCTCAGTCATTAAAGCATCTGCCTTTGGTTCAGGTCATGATCCCAGGGTCCTGGGATTGAGCCCTGCATCACGCTCCCTGCTCAGCAGGAAGCCTGCTTCTCCCTCTCACACTCCCCTTGCTTGTGTTCCCTCTCTTGCTCTCTCTTTCTTTGTCAAATAAATAAATAAAATCTTTTAAAAAAATAAAATTTAAAAAAAAGTGCACACAGGACATTCTTCAGAATAGATCAACAAATTCTAGAAGATTGAAATAATGTTATGCATCTTTTCTGACCACAATGTTATGAGACTAGAAATCAAAATAAGTGAGCACAGGGACAAAAGAGAGAGAGAGAGAGGCAAACCAAGAAACAGACTTTCAGCTATAGAGAACAAACTGATGGTCACCAGAGGGGAGGTGGGTAGGGGGATGGGTGAAATAGGGGTTGGGGATTAAGGAGGGCACTTTTCATCATGAGCACTGGGTGATTAAAATAAAAAGTTAAAAAATTAAAATTAAAAAATACATATATTTTTGTGCTTCTTTATGGCTGTCAGGAAGATGTTTTGTGAAAGTCACATCACAGGGTTGAAACACAGGATATATTTTGAAAGAATAAGATATGAGCTTCTTACTTTGTTTTAAGGAGCCATGGCTAGTCCCATGCACACAATTCTCATCTTCTTTTATGGCATCCAGTGAACACCTTACATTGAGCATCTATTCTGTGCCTATCACTGTGCCCAGTGGGGGCAGAAGACCCTTAAAGGGAAGTTCTTGCCTCAGGTCAGCAAGTGTGCCCCCAGGGCTTGTCTCTGACCAGGGAGGGGGGTCTCTGACCAGACTTTGAGGACTGCTGACATCAGCCTGGAGGAGGTGATGCCTGAAGACATGAGAAAGGAGTTGCCAAAGTGAGGGTTAAGGGGAGACATCAGATTGTGAAGTGTTCAGTGCTGTGGCCTGAACACTGTGCCAAGGAACATGCTAAGGGGGCAACAGCCAGACCTGGTCAGCTGGCTATCACTGTTATGCCCAGGAATTGTGTTTCTCATCATAGGAAATTTTAGAAGAGGAATAACATAATCAGTTTTGCACTTTGGAAGTATGGAAACCATGTGGAAAATGGTCTGGATGGCAGAATGATTGAGGACATAAAGACAGCTATAGACCTGATGCAAAATCCAGGACGGCCTGACCCAAGGGAAGAGCTCCTGACAACAAAAAGAGGAATAGATTAAAGAAGCCATGACTTTAATAAGGAGGCAAGACATGGGGCCAGTTCCGAGGGCTGGCATGGTGTGGATACAGGGCAGTCTTCACCTTCCAGAAATCAGACATGCCATAAGCAATGAGAACCGTGACAAGTCTTATAAAAGGGAAGATGTGGGCCCTGTTGGACACTGTAGCCAGGATTTCCTGTGGCCTGGGGAGGAAGGGAAGATGTTCCAAGGAAGTAGAGTTTAGGCTAAGAATGAAGAATGAGCAGGTGTCCATCTGGTGAAAGGGTACAGAAGCAGATGTGGAGGACAGGTCTCCAGCCAGAGGAAGCAACCTGTACAAGGCCTGGCAAGACGGACTTTGCTGAGGAGAGAGGGTAGGGGTTGTTGCTGACCAGCTGGACAGGGAGCCATGGAAAGCTGCCAACGACTTCTCATTTGGAGAACGGTGGGAAGCCACGGGAAGAGTTTAAACAGGAGGACAGTGATTTGCAGTGTCAAACATGTAATCTTTCTACCACATAGTGAAACAATGAGAGGAGCTTAAGAGTGGATACAGAAAGACTCAGCAGGAGGCTGGTGTGGAGGGGTAATGATGCTGATTTGAACTTGGTCATTGTGGGTTTCAAGAGAGATTCAGGAGCTCTTCAGGAATTAGGAATGGTAGAGGGTTAGATGTTAGGAGATGAGGGGCAGCTGGAGGGAAGTGCGCTTCTAGATTCCAGCAGATATGGCATCACCCCCCCACGGCAAAGAAGCAGGGGTCTGAGCAAGCTTGCATATGTGGCTATGTGAGTTGGGTTTGGATGTTCAGCACTCAGAATTGGACAACAATCAGTTGGTTATATAAGTGTGGCCATAAGAGAAAAGAAGGGTAGGCATGGGAGTCATTACATCTAGAAGAATGTGGAAGGGAAGGACAAATTAAATCAATCATGGGAGAGGGTACAAACAGAAGAGACCTGATGCCAGAAACCTAATGAACCCCAGTATTTAAGAAGTGGGCAGAGGAAGATGAGCTATTAACAGAGTGCTGTTCTGGCCGTGGTTTAACACTAACTCTATGGGAAAGGGAAACAAAAGGCCCCAAGTTGTAGAGCTTGACAATTTCAATCACCGATGAGACATCAACTGGCTAGCAAAATGCCTGGAAATGGAACATTGAATCTGAGCCTGCCCCAGCACATCCCAGACCTCCTGGAGCAGCGCGGAGGGGAGAAAAACCAGGGAATGCTCTGGCAGGAGGAGAGAGAAGAGAAGATCTTAAAGCACTGAAAGACAAATGCTACCGAGAATCCACAGAAAGACTATAAAGTAAATTTTGGCTTTTGCAGCTCAGAATGCCATTGATTTGTTAGAGCAACTTCTATGGAACACCAAGGGCTGAAGTCTGAACTTCCTGGAGAGGAAAGATGGTACTGAATGCCGTTCTCTCAGGAGGATTCCACAGGAAGTCAGACATCCTGTCTTGCTTTTAAAAATCCCTGATTTAAATAAAAGCCAAGGAGGTAATAAACTAACCATATGAAAGGCCACACTGAAAATGACCCTTCTTCTGTTTTTAGAATGTTTGCAGTTTTTAGAAACCTGCCACCTCCCTTCATGTGATGCATGCCAAGGTAAGTAAAAAACAAAACAAAACAAAAAAACATACCAAAGTGCTCTAGCTCAGGAGCCATGCAGTGTTTAACCAAATTCATTGACACATTGTGACCTCAGACAGGTCCCTCACCTCCTCTGTCTAGGCAAGGGGGACACACCTGAAAACCTTGCTTGGAGCAGCCCTCTGCGGGGTAAAGTTTACTTTCATGGGCATTGTGGGATCAACAAGTCCACTATAATTGATCTGGGGACAGAGAGAACCAGAGTAGGAGAATGAGGGAGCCCCCTGTCACACAAATAGCAAAAGGCAGCACTGAGACTTCATTCTACTCTCTTTGACTTATGCCCAGGGGTCCCTGCACTTCTTTGCTCTCAAAATAGTCCAAATAAAATAAGATGAAAAAAGGACAGTGATTTGGGGAAAAAAAATTTAAACATTTATACAATGAAGTCACATTATTTTTTTGAAGTCACATTATTTTTATGACATGTTTAATAGTTAAAATGGCTAATGTTTGCTTACTACTTACCATATACCCATCATAAAATATGATGATCGATGTACTTGTATTGCTTTGTCAATCTCTCACAATAAGCCTGTGAAGTGGGTGCTAGTATTACCCTAATTTTAAGTGTGAATAACTCAATATTAAAAAGAGGAAAAGTGCCAAATTGCTCAAGGTGGCATTGTGGGCAAGGGTAGGCCTACATTACACACATTCTTTGGTGGGTCATATCTCGCCAGCTGGTGGCTGTGATTTGTTCCCCCAGGGTACCCCCATCTCACTTGCCATTTCCTCTCCCAGCCCACTGAGCAGAAACAAGCAGTCAAAGAAATATTGAGCCTAGTGACCATCCCATGTTCTCCAAAGCATGCCTGTAGAGACAGGGAAGTCTAAAAAGCACAGGGAAAGCAGAATAAGAAAAAAGATACTAAAAGGAGAGGGATGGAAGAAGGGCAAGGCAGGGAGCCCAAAACTTGCAGCCAACAAAAGCAGAAGCAGGGAAGACAGGAATCAGAAGAGGAAAACTCTTCAAGTCTGGATGTAGTAATGCATCCCCTGGGACCCCTCACCTATAGTCTGCCAATCTGCAGCTCTGGACATGTGTGCCCCTCAACAAAGGGTGGGAGACTTGGAGACCTTGCTTGTGAATCAGGCCAGGGAAGTAGAGCCTCAGCTCCTAATCAGGTGGGGGTGGACTGAGCTAGTTGATTTTTCCACTGGTGTCCGTCTCAAAGCAGTAACACTCTTATTTTCTGGGAGGGAACATATAACCATATAAAAATCAGCAGATGAGCTTTGATTTTAGCAGCAGCAAGGTGATTTTCTTGTTATTATTTTTCTTCCACTCAGGTTATTTTCACATCTAAGAGTTGATGTTAATTATTCAAGTCATTTAATTTGACTACAGTTGAACTATTTTCAAATTATAGGTATTCACAGGGTCTCACTTATTTTCAACTGATAGGAGACCTTGTTACAGAAAACATCATATCTGTTTGTGTGGTAGGTTTTCAACAGCAAACACAGAAAAACCATAGCAACCATCAGCATGCAGCAGAACACAAGATTACTGAGAAGCTCCTTCAGTCAGTGAAAAGGTCCAGCTTGGTGTTCAGTGGTCTGCCTGCTCTGTTATGGAGAAGGTGGGAGGAAACAGTCAATGCCCTCTGAGGCTTTGTCAGGTTGGGGAGTGTATTAGTTATTGATTGCTGTATAACAAATTAACACAAATGAAGCAACATAAAACAACCCCCATTCATTATCTCAGGGTTCTGTAGGGCAGAAGTTCAAGTGCCCTCATCTGGGTTCTCTGCTCTGGGTCTTGTAAATCTAAATCGAAGTGTTGTCTGGATGGGGCTCTTATCTGGAGACTGGGAACAATCTGCTTTGAAGCTCATCAAGTGCATGGCAGAATTTAGTTTCTTGCGGCTATAGTTCTGAGGTCCCTGTTTCCTTGTGGGCTGCCAGCCGGGGGTTTCTCTCGACTTCTAGGGGCCATTTGCATTCTTTGATGAGTACACCACCCCTCCCCAACCCACCCTAAAAAATTAAGCCAGCAAGAGTATGTCAAATCCTTCTCATGCTTACAGGCTGACTTCCTCTTCTGCTGCCAGCTTGAGAAAACACTACTTTTAAAGGTTTTTCCTGATTGGTTCAAGCCCACATTTGTATCATATTTTAAGGTCAACTGAGTTGGAATATCAATTGCATCTAGAAAACCTTTTCACAGCAGCCCCTACATCAGGATCTGATTGAATAACCAGGAGACAGGATCTTGGGGTCATCCTCAGAATTGTATCCATCAAAGAGATGTAAGACAGTCCCCAGGATACCATGATGAACACAAGAGGGTGTAAACCAAGAATGTAAACACACACACACACACACACACACACACACACACACACACACACACAGTTCGCCAAAGAAGACTGAATGGGGAGAAGGCGATGGTGGGAAAAACTTGGAGGCTTTGGGGTGCAGGTAAGGAAAGGTGCAGGTGTATCCCCTGACAGAAGAGCAAGCAGGCACTGCAAGACCGGTGATCAGTGTGTGCTGTTGCCCAATGAACAGAAATGATGGTGATGGTGATGGGGCTGTAAGGGAGCAGACCCAAGTAAAATTAATTAAAAGAAAATGTGACGAGGCAAGTATTAATTAAGGAATAGTGAGTGATGCTCCCAATACCACCTGCCATTTAAAAGATACACACACATCTGCTCCTTCACAACTAAGCCTCTAATTAACAAAATGAGGCAGGGAGCTCCAAGGTCTCCTTTTCATGGGGGAATTTTGTAATGTTGCTTTAATGTGAAAATGCATTATGCTTATGCAAGTTTCTTAGGACTGCCATAACAAAGTAGCAGAAACTGGGTGACACACCACCCAGAAATTTATAGTCTGGAGGCCTGAAGTCTGAAATGAAGTGTTGGTTCCTTTTGGGGACTGTGAGTGGGAATCTGTTCCAGGTCTCTCCCTTAGCTTCTGGGGTTTGCTGGCCAGCTTTGGTTTTCCTTGCTTGTAGCACCAACATCCCAATCTCTGCCTTCATTTTCACATGGTATTCTCTTGTTTGCATGTCTGTCTCTGTTTGATTTCCCCCTTTTTATAAGAATACCAATCATATTGGGTTAGGGTCCATTGTATTCCAGTTTGATCTTAACTAATTACATCTACTGTGACCATATTTCAAAAAGGGTCACATTCTGAGGTCCTGGGGGTTAAGACTTCAACATATGAGTTATTGGGGGACAGAATTCAACCTATAGTAGTCATCCAAAAAATATAAAAGCACTAATTCAAAGGGATACATTCATCCCTATGTTTATTTACAATAGCCAAATTATGGAAGCAGCCCAAGTGTCCATTGATTGATGAATGTATAAAAAGATGTAGTGTATATATGTATATATATATACACACACACACATATATATAATGGAATATTATTCAGCCATAAAATAAATGAAATCTTGCCATTTGCAAGAACATGGATGGAGCTAAGGAGTGTAATTCTAAGTGAAATAAAACAGAGACAGACAAATACCATATGATTTTACTCACATGTAGAATTTAAGAAACAAAACAAACAAGCCAAGAAAAAAAAAAAAGAGACAGACAAACCAAGAAACAGACTCTTAACTATGGAGAACAAATTGATGGTTACCAGAGGGGACGGGGGAGGGACAGGTGAAATAGGTGATTGGCATTAAGGAGTGAACTTGTGATGAACACTGCGTGTTGTATGGAAGTGTTGAATCACTGAATTGTATACCTGAAACTAATATAACACTGTATGTTAATTATACGGTAATTAAAATTACAAAATTCAACCCATAATAGTGCTTGTTGTCTAAGGAAAGATAGTCCTCCTAACTTGAGAGTAAGGAGAGTGCAACTTACACTTTATTTCTATAAACAAAGTGAGTCAAACCCTAGGTAGAGTTGAGTCTCTTGCTTCTCAAAGGGTAGTCCTCAGACCAACAGCATTGGTATCCCCTGGGGGCTGCCAAGAAATGCCAAATTTCAGGCTCCACCCCTAACTCACTGAGTCAGTACCTGCATTTTTAACAAGATCTCCCAAGAGATTTTTTTGCACATCAAAATTTGAAAGACAGTGTTTAATTCACCTTGTCAGAAATGAATAGAAAATTCTTTAAGAATGGAGCGCCTGGGTAGCTCAGTTGTTAAGCGTTTGCCTTTGGCTCAGGTCATGATCCCAGGGTCCTGGGATGGAGCCCTGCATCAGGCTCCCTGCAGAGGAGACTGCTTCTCCCTCCCCCACTCCCCCCGCTTGTGTTCCTGCTCTCGCTATCTCTCTCTGTCAAATAAATAAATAAAATCTTTAAAAAAAGAGAGAAGAAAATTCTTTAAGGCAAAACTATAATGTTAACCTCAAACTAACACTTCAAAGAAATTAAAACTAAGTTTTTGGAAGAGGTGGCATGAGAACCTTAATTTAGTTTATTTCTGATAAAGCAATAGATGAAGCTCAAAATCAATTTAAATGGTTGCTTACTTTTTAAAAGGATGCAACTAACTCGTGCTAGAAGAGACTTTGGCATGTTCACTTAATTGGTGTAGATGAGGAGCCAGACAACATTTATTCACTCAACAAAACTTTGCAGAGCCTCAAAATGTGCCAGGTGCTCCAATGAGCAGACTATCCATTGGAATCCTAGCCATGCTACCTCCTGGGGTTATTGACCTTTGTAAGCTTTAGCCTTCTCATCCATAAAATGGCTATAGTAAGAGCAGACCTCAGAGGTTGTGTGGATCCAGCAACAAGGTGAGTGTAGGGTTTAGCACAGTGCCTGGTGCAGGATAGGTGCCAAGCAAATGCAAGCATGATGCTGTTCCAGCAGGTCAGTGCTCTAGTCTCCGTCTAGACTAGAGGGTGGTGGGGGAAATAAGATGTGTACACTGACATATATACCAGGTAGGACACGAATACCAAACACAAAAGGTAAAAATGTAAAACCCTATGAGGAAGGAAAAATAATTAAGCAAAGCTTTGGCGACAAGGGGAGAGCCTTATGAAGGGGCCAGAATTGAGGTGGCAGCCTCACATCCCTGGGACTTGAGAGACAAACAGGAAGAAAGCATCACTGTCCCTTTGAGATTTATGCAGTGGAGGGAACCTCTTTCTGAATCAACACAAGAAGCTGGGCTGGTTTCTGACTTAACTTCACAATCCCAGGTAGTGGCAGCCCTGCCTAGAAAGTACCCGTCAGGACTTCAATCCACAGATGAAGCCTGCAGCCGGTGGGGCCTCTTTCCTCTCTTCAGCTGTCACTAGGCCCTGCTGGGATAAATGGAATTTGGGAGACAATATAAGGAGATGGAGGAATTGTGCCTCTCCTCTCCTCTCCTCTTCCCTCCCCTTCCTTTCCCTTCTCTTTTCTTCTTTTTTCCATTCTTTTCCTTTCTTGTCCCCTCTCTTTCTTCTCCTCTTTTCCTTTCACCTTTTATTTTTGATGATTGTTCTCTTCTGTTTCATTTCAAACTGATTGTGGTTTTGAAAAATCTGTTTTACTCAACCTAGAAAAGGACCGTGGGGAGAATACCAGCCTGGACCAGCTGCATTGCAGCCAGAACCAGGAAGGGGAACTGCTCAGGGAGGATCTGCCCTCCTAGTGGGCCAGCTGGCCACAAAGGGCAGTCCTATGTGCCTCAAGACCTACAAGGGATGGAGACTGGCTCTTCTAGGGGTTTTCTTGAGAGATTCCCATGCCTAAGGAACTGTTTAGCTATAATTCCTATGACAGGCATATTACCTGGGAGTGGGGGGTGTTTCTTGATCTCTGTGGTTACCCTTCCCAGCCATCCCCAGAGTGGCTCCTCCTCTCCACTCTGATCCATGGGAAGCATCAGCATCCCAACACTGACAGACTGAGAGAGGGGCTGGGCCAGGCTACTCACATTCCTGCCTCACCAGAGCTGTCAGCTGCCATCCCACCCTCTAGGACTCCCAGGAACCACCAGACCCAGGTGGAGATGTCTCCTGGCTCCAAACTTCCAGCGGTATCTTAGAAGGCTTCTCCTTAATTCTGTGAGGAAAGCAGAGAGCTACACATAGCTCTGGGTGTGTGGGAGGAATGGGGATCCACTACATGGCAGCCATGCTCACCCCAGGAAGATTACCCCTCCAGTCCCCTCTGTTTCTGCTCTCTCTCTCTTCTCCAGGTTTTATTCTCAACAGGATGAGAGTTTTAAGCCTGTAAGATTTTTCTACTGTAGATTCTGCATGAGATGGTCTGACACATCACTTCACCATCACATTTCAACTGTATCTCAATGCTTATAGGAAACTTACATTTTAGCATACTGTTACAAGTATTTTCATGTAGTAGACTCAGCTAAAGAGGACTGAGCAGAGAGAAGGTGGGAGTTGGGTCAGGTTGGGGGGAGATTGAGGCTGCAGGTTGGAATGCAGTGCAGACAGAGTCCAAGGGGGTACAACAAACTAGGGCTCAGTGTGGGCAAAGTGTGCTGCACAGTGGTGGGCAGGACTAGACAAATCCAGGAATAACGGAAGGAGGACATCAGGTCCCACCTATGTGGTCAGAGTTAAAGGGAGGATGTAAGTCTTAACAGGTGAGAAGACAAAGCCCCAGTCATGGCAATGATGGATAGACAGGTCTGTGTTTCAGGCTGTGGCTGAAGACATACTACTCATACACCTGATTCCAACTGTTCCTGAACTTCCTGCCTGTGTCAGCATTGGCTTCATGCAGTAGTCCTCCATATCCTAGCTGAGCAGTGGAATCCCTTGGACAACGTTTAGCATGCTACCAATACCCTTTCCCCATACCTCAAGATTATTTTATTGGTCTGGGGCAGTTTTTGTTTTTGTCTTTAAAGCTCCCAAGGCAATTGTGTGAGCATGCAAGAGGTGAAAGGTAGGGTTAGGGGGAACCTAAGTGGGGAACCCTATCACTAGGTGAGAACGGTTGTGGAAGGCAGGGGCTTACAGGAGGCTGGCAAATTGGGCTTAGAATCCTTTATATAAAGCACTGAGGGCCAGACTGTAATTTACATGCAGCACGGGGCTTATGCTGACAAATTTGGGGTAGGAAAATTATATGATTGGAGCTGTGTTTTAGGAGGACAAGTTTGGCTGTTTTGTGTAAGATGGGTTGGCTAGAATTCAAAGACCAGTGAGAAAGCTATTGCAGAAGGAGATGTGTAATGAAGACATCAAAAGCAAGATAAGGGCCAGGGGGAAATTCCAAATCCTAAAAATATTTCAGCTCCGAAGGACAGGTGTTGCAGCCTGAGCCACCCAGTGTGAGGAGGCAGCCAACTTGTAATTAGCCTGTGCAAGCTTCATTGTCGCCTGAGATCTGGGTGACTGCTGGTTAATTAGTGCTTCCTGGAGGACAAAAACAGCTGGTATTTTCCTTTCTGATTCCAGTAATGACGTCCTGTTTTAACATAATAAAAGGATTCACTGGCAAGGGAGGGGGCTGGTGAGATGAAAGGGCCTAGGTGACTAGGGGCCCCTCTAGTTGTTCAGATGCTGCTCAGAGGTCCAAGGAGCATTGAAGTTCTCACCAAAGGAATAGCCACTGTTCTCCTGCAGTGTGTGAATGTCAGGCTTGTTCTAAATTTACATAGTGGGATGACTGAAGTTCATGGGAAGCTCAGAATTGTCTGTATTATCTTTGATCCTTAGAATCCTAAATCTTCCTGTTTATGGTTAAGGAGCAGAGACACACACATGCCCAGCAGCTGCTCTGACCCACCAATCACCTTTAGCTCCCTCCACCCCCTTACATGAGACAGGAAGGCAGGAGGAGCCCTCTCCCATGATAGATAAGGCTCTAGTAAAATCTTTTCCCCTGGAGAGTAGGCTTTTTGAAATAAAGAATACTCCACCCTGGTTATACATACCAAAGATTACTTTTCGTCCCCGTACGCTAGAGCATTGAAGGGATCTTCCTTGATTCTTCACAATGAGAACTTGGTGGAATTCCTGGAGGTAGAACACTCAAATTGGTATGTGGCAGCTTCCCTAACCCTGGGACCTCCAAACTTTCCCTCTCACAGGATATTTCATACTCAGCATGCTGTTTCATTTTATGTATCAACGTGGCTAGGCTATGGTACCCAGCTGTTTTGTTAAACACACATCTAGATGTTGCTGTAAAGGTATTTTTAGATGATAGTAACACTTAAATTGGCAGAGTTCTAGTAATGCAAATTACCTTCCATGATGTGGGTGGGCCTCATTCAATTGGCTGAAGGCCTTAGGAGAAAAAAACTGACCTCCCTTGAGTAAGAAAGAATTTTGCTTCCAGACTGTCTTTGAACTTGAGCTGCAATGTCAACTCTTCCCTTGACTTCCAGTTGGTGGCCTTACTCTATCAGCCTCCACAATTGTGTGAATTGATTCTTTAAAATCTCTCTTTCCCTTTCCATATATATGTATGTATATGTATATGTGTGTATATATATATATATATATATATATATATATATGTATATATATACTATTGGTTCTGTTTCCTTGGAGACCAATGCATTCAGCCTCCAGTAATTCATCAAAATTACCTTTTGAATAAAGGAACCCTCATGCACTGTTGGTGGGAATGCAAACTGGTGCAGCTACTGTGGAAGATAGTATGGCATAGTTCTTCAAAAAGTTAAAAATAAAACTACCTTATGATCCTGTAATCACACTACTGGTATTGACCCAAAGAATATAGAAATACTAATTTGAAGAAATACATGCACCCTAATGTTTATAGCAGCATTATCAACAATAGCCAAATTATGGAAATAGCCTGAACATCCATAAACTGATGAATGGATAAAGAAGATGTGACACACACACACACACACACACACACACACACTGGAATATTACTCAGTCATAAAAAAGAATGAAATCTTGCCATTTGCAATGCCATGGATGGAACTAGAGAGTATTATGCTAAGTGAAATAAGTCAGTCAGAGAAAGACAAATACCATATGATTTCACTCACATGTGGAATTTAAGAAGCAAAACAAACAACCATAGGAGGGGGGGGAGAGAAAAGAAAACCAAAAATCCCCAAAAGGAGGGGATTAAAGAGCACACTTGTGGGCACCTGGGTGGCTCAGTCGTTAAGCATCTGCCTTCGGCTCAGCTCATGATCCCAGGGTCCAGGGATCGAGTCCCATGTTGGGCTTCCTGCTCCGTGGGAAGTCTGCTTCTCCCTCTCCCACTTCCCCTGCTTGTGTTCCCTCTCTCTTGGTGTCTCTCTCTCTCTCTTCATCAAATAAATAAATAAAAATCTTTAAAAAAAAAAAAAAGGAGCACACTTGCAATGTGCACTGGGTGTTGTATGTAAGTGAATCACTCAATTGTACACCTGAAACTAATATAACACTATATGTCAGCTACACAGGAATTAATAAAATAAAATAAATCAAAATTATCCTTCCAATGTTCCTACCAGTTTATGGCTCCAGTGGCTTCTGTTCCAGGTAAGCAGATCTCAACTGTGGCTCTTTGTTTTCTTCCGTCTCTCCACATTTCAGTATGGTGGTTTGCCCTGTGATTGTAGTTCTCTGGTGGTACCAAGAAAAGTCATTGATTTTCAAGTTGTTCAGCTTTCTCTTTTGAAATAAGGATAAGAATATGCCTTCCAAGCTCATTACCTGTTGGATCCCTGAAACTGGAATCCTCCAGAAACTTAAACTGTTTTAAATAGATCATTTTCACTAGTTGTACCTGTTTTACTGAAAAACAGTTCTGCAGAGCTCCTTATGCTGCCATTTGAGAAGTGGAATTCAGTAGGTCTATTCTTTTTTTTTTTAAGATTTTATTTATTTAGTTGAGAGAGAGAGATAGCCAGAGAGACCTTGAGTGGGGGTGGGAGGGAACAGAGGGAGAGGGAGAAGCAGACTCCCCACTGAGCAGGGAGTCTGATGCAGGGCTCAATCCCAGGACCCTGGGATCATGACCTGAGCCAAAGGCAGCGACCCAGTCACCCTCAGTAGGTCTACTCTTAATGACATTTTTTGCCAATATTTGTTGAGTGCTGAAGCTGGAAACTCCTCAAAGTTTTTATATGTGTTATCTCATTTAATCCCTGTGAAGAAGGAAATAAAACACCCTTCCTATGCAAATACCATATGAAGTACATTTTATTATTATGCTCAAATTTTTTTAATTTTATTTTATTATGTTATGTTGGTCACCATACAATACATCATTAGTTTTTGATGTAGTGATCCACAATTCATTGTTTTCATATAACACCCAGTGCTCCATGCAGTACATGCCCTCCCTAATACCCATCACTGAGCTAGCACATGCCCCCGGCCCCCTCCCCTCTAAAACCCTCAGTTTGTTTCTCAGAGTCTCTCATGGTTTGTCTCCCCCTCCGATTTCTCCCCCTTCATTTTTCCCTTCCTTCTCCTAATGTCCTCCATGCTATTCCTTATGTTCCACAAATAAGTGAAACCATATAATAATTGACTTTCTCTGCTTGACTTATTTCACGTAGCATAATCTCCTCCAGTCCCATCCATGTGGTTGTAAAAGTTGGGTGTTCATCCTTTCTGATGGCTGAGTAATATTCCATTGTATATATGGACCACATCTTCTTTATCCATTCATCTGTTGAAGGGCATCTCGGCTCTTTCCACATTTTGGCTATTGCGGACATTGCTGCTATGAACATTGGGGTGCATATGGCCCTTCTTTTCACTATATCTGTGTCTTTGGGGTAAATACCGAGGAGTACAATTGCCGGGTCATTGGGTAGCTCTATTTTTAATTTTTTGAGGCACCTCCACACTATTTTCCAAAGTGGCTGCACCAACTTGCATTCCCACCAACAGTGTAAAAGGGTTCCCCCTTCTCCCCAACCTCTCCAGCATCTGTTGTTTCCCTCCCTGTCCATTTTTGCCATTCTAACTGGTGTAAGGTGGTATCTTGATGTGCTTTTGATTTGAATTTCCCTGGTGGCTAATGATGATGAACATATTTTCCTGTGTCTGTTAGCCATTTGTATGTCTTCTTCGGAGAAGTGTCTGTTCATGTCTTCTGCCCAATTTGACTTGATTATTTGTTTTTTGTGTGTTGAGTTAGAGAAGTTCTTTATAAATCTTGGATATCAGCTCTTTATCTGTAGTGTCATTTGAAGATATCTTCTCCCATTTTGTGGGTTGCCTCTTTGTTTTGTTGACTGTTTCCTTTCCTGTGCAGAAGCTTTTTGTCTTGATGAAGTCCCAAAAGTTCATTTTTGCTTTTGTTTCGCTAGCCTTTGGAGATGTGTCTTGAAAGAAGTTGCTGTGGCCGATGTCAAAGAGGTTACTGCCTATGTTCTCCTCTAGGATTTTGATGGATTCCTGTCTCACATTGAGATCTTTCATCCATTTTGAGTTTATCTTTGTGTATGGTGTAAGAGAATGGTTCAGTTTCATTCTTCTCTATGTAGCTGTCCAATTTCCCCAGCACCATTTATTGAAGAGACTGTCTTTTGTCCATTGCATATTTTTTCCTGCTTTGTAGAAGACTATTTGACCATAGAGGTGAGGGTCCACATCTGGGATCTCTATTCTGTTACCTTAGTCTATATGTCTGTTTTTGTGCCAGTACCATGCTATCTTGGTGATCACTGCTTTGTAATATAATTTGAAATCGGGCAATGTGATGCCCCCAACTTTGCTTTTCTTTTTCAACATTTCCTTGGCAATTCGGGGCCTTTTCTGACTCCATACAAATTTTAGGGTTGTTTGTTTCAACACCTTGAAAAATGTCAGTGGAATTTTGAATGGGATGGCATTGAAGGTATAGATCGCTCTGGTTAGCATAGACATTTTAACAATGTTTATTCTTCTGATGCATGAGCATGGAATGTTTTCCATCTTTTTGTGTCTTCTTCAATTTCTTTCATGAGTGTTCTGTAGTTCCTAGAGTAGAGATTCTTTACCTCTTTGGTTAGGTTTATTCTGAGGTATCTTATGGTTTTTGGTGCTATTGTAAATGGAACTTTTTCTTTAATTTCTTTTTCTACAGTTGCATTGCTAGTGTATAAGAAAGCAACTGATTTCTGTACATTGATTTTGTATCCTGCCACATTACTGAATTGCTGTATGAGTTCTAGTAATTTGGGGGTGGAATCTTTTGGGTTTTCCACATAAAGTATCATGTCATCTGCAAAAAGAGAGAATTTGACTTCTTTGACAATTTGAATACATTCTATTTCTTTTTGTTGTCTTATTATTGTTGCTAGGACTTCTAGTACTATGTTGAACAATAGTGGTGAGAGTGGGCATCCTTGACGTGTTCCCGATCTTAAGGGAAAGGCTCTCAGCTTTTCCCCACTAAGGATATTTGCTGTGGGTTTTTCATAGATGGATTTTATGAACTTGAGGAATATTCCCTCTATCCCTATATTCTGAAGAGTTTTAATCAGGAAAGGATGCTGTATTTTGTCAAATGCTTTTTCTGTATCAACTGAGAGGACCATATCGTTCTTCTCTCTCCTCTTCTTAATGTGTTCTATCACATTGATTGACTTGCAAATGTTGAACCACTCTTGCATCCCAGGGATAAATCCCACTTGGTCGTGGTGGATAACCCTTTTAATGTATTGATGGATCCTATTAGCTAGGATTTTGTTTTGAGAATTTTGGAATCCATATGCATCAGGGATATTGGTTTGAAATTCTCCTTTTTGATGGGATCTTTGCCTAGTTTGGGGATTAAGGTAATGTTGGCTTCATAAAATGAGTCTAGAAGCTTTCCTTCTGTTTCTATTTTTTGAAACAGCTTCAGGAGAATAGATATTATTTCTTCTTTGAATGTTTGGTAGAATTCCCCAGGGAATTCATCAGGCCCTGGACTCTTGTCTTTTGGGAGGTTTTTGATCACTGCTTCAATCTCGTTACTGGTTATTGGCCTATTCAGGTTGTCAATTTCTTCCTGATTCAGTCTTGGAAGTATATAGGTCTCCAGGAAGGCATCCATTTCATCCAGATTGCTCAGTTTATTGCATATAGTTGTTGATAATAATTTCTAATAATTGTTTCTATTTCCTTGGTGTTAGTTGTGATCTCTCCCCTTTCATTCATAATTTTATTAATTTGGGTCTTTTCTCTCTTTTTTGGATAAGTCTGGCCAGTGGTTGATCGATCTTATTAATTCTTTCAAAGAACCAGCTTCTAGTTCCATTGATCTGATCTACTGTGTTTCTGGTTTCTAATTCATTGATCTCTGCTCTAATCTTAATTATTTATCTTCTACTGCGTGGTTTAGGCATCGTTTATTGCTTTTTCTCTAGTTCTTCAAGGTGTAGAGTTAGTTGGTGAATTGGGGATTTTTCTATTTTTTTGAGTGAGGTTTGGATGGCTCTGTATTTCCCATTTAGGACGGCTTTGCAGTATCCTATATGTTTTGGACCGATGTGTTTTCATTCTCATTGATTTCCATGAATTGTTTAAGTTCTTCTTTGATTTCCTGGTTGACCCAAACATTCTTGAGCACAGTGGTCTTTAGCTTCCAAGTGTTTGAATTTCTGCCAATTTTTTTTCCTTGTGATTGAGTTCCAGTTTTAAAGCATTATTGTCTGAGAATATGCAGGGAATAATCTCAATCTTTTGGTATTGGTTGAGTCCTGATTTGTGCCCCAGTATGTGGTCTACTTTGGAGAAAGTTCCATGTGCACTTGAGAAGAGTGAGTATTCTGTTGTTTTAGGGTGGAATGTTCTCTATATATCTAAGAGGTCCATCTGGTCCAGTGTGTCATTCAAAGCTCTTGTTTCTTTGTTGATTTTCTGCTTAGATGATCTGTCTATTGCTGAGAGTGGAGTATTGAGGTCTCCTACAATTAACATATTGTTATCAATATGACTCTTTATTTTGGTTAACAGTTGGCTTATGTAGATGGCTGCTCCCATGTTGGGGGCATAGATATTTACAACTGTTTGATCTTCTTGTTGGCTAGACCCTTTAAGTATGATATAGTGTCCTTCTATGTCTCAACTACAGACTTTAGTTTAAAATCTAATTTGTCTGATATAAGAATTTTTACCCCAGCTTTCTTTTGAGGTCTGCTGGCATGGAAGATGGATCTCATCCCTTCACTTTGAGTCTGGATGTATCTTTAGGTTCAAAATGAGTCTCTTGTAGACAGCATATGGATGGGTCCTGTCTTTTTATCCAATCTGCAACCCTGTGCCATTTTATGGGAGCATTTAGGCCATTCACGTTGAGAGTGATTGTTGAAAGATATGAATTTATTGTCATCATGTTGCCTGTGAAGACCTTGTTTTTATTATTGTCCCTGTAAATTTCTGTTCTATATCACTCTTGGGGTCTTTCTTCTTTTATAGAACCCCCCTTAATATTTCTTGCAGGGCCGGCTTAGTGGTCATATATTCTTTCAGTTTCTGCCAGTCGTGAAAGCTCTGCATCTCTCCATCCATTTTAAATGACAGCCTTGCCGGATAAAGTATTCCTGGCTGCATGTTCTTCTCATTTAATACCCTGAATATGTCTTGCCAGGCCTTTCTGGCTTGCCAGGTCTCTGTGGATAGGTCTGACATTATTCTGATGTTTCTCCCTCTGTACATAAGGAATTTCTTCCCCCTCACTGCCCTTAAGATGGCTTCCTTGGTTCTAAGATTTGCGATTTTTACTATTACATGCTTGGGAGTTGGCCTGTTTTCCTTGATCTTGGGAGGGGTCCTCTCTACCTCTAGGACACAAATATTTGTTTCATTCCCCAGATTAGGGAAGTTCTCAGCTACGATTTGCTCAAATATATTTTCTGGTCCTCTCTCTCTCTCTCCCCCCCCTTCAGGGATTCCAATAATTCTGAAATTGGAAAGTTTCATGGTGTCACTTACTTCTCTGATTCTATTTTCATGGATACTGAGTTGTTTTTCCCTGACCTCCTCTTTTCCGTTTTTATATATTAAATGATCTTCCAGGTCACTAATTCATTCTTCTGCCTTGCTTACCCTCCCTGTTAGATTATCTAGATTAGATTGGATCTCATTGATCGCATTTTTAAGTTCTGCCAATTCAGCTTTCATTTCTGCCCTTAGAGACTCTATGTTGCCATTATTTGATTTCTCCATTCTAGGTATTGTCTTCACAATTGCTACCCTGGATTCTATCTGACATCTTGGTTGTATCTGAATCCATTTGTAAATCTGTGGCATAAGTCATAATCTCTGAGTCTTTCCTATTTTGGGGGTTCCCTCCTCCTAGTCATTCTGTTGATAGGTGGTTGAGGGAATGTACAGAGTCCAAATTATTGACCGCAACCCAAGCAAGATGCCCCTGTTTTCTAGGGATCTTAGGGTTGCTGGCCTCATTTTCCTAGCCTGTCTTCTGGGAGAGAGGCCTGCCACACTGTTACTCTCACAACCCTGTTTGGGCAGAGTTGCCTTGCTCCCTGTGGCAGGGGATGGACTCAGTGAAAACCGGTTTTTGGAGGGTTTTGTTCTCTGGGGTTTTCCCTGGAGTCTTTCCGCATGTCTTCTGAGAGTCAGAGCAGAAGATACCATTTACAACCCTCTGCCTCAGAGCAGAGATCTCAGTCTGTTCTTTAGCTCTCCAGGCCACACTATCTCCGTTTCTGTCTGTGCTGCTATAAACTGCAGCATCCTGGGTTGTGCACCCCTCAGCCATACTCTCAGTCCTCTCCTCCAGGCTGGGGCTGTCTCTGCCCTTTGTACTTCTAAAACCACCAGCCACTCCCAGTTCCCACACATGGCCCTGCTGCTCTGGGTTTCCATCTGGGGGCCTGCTCTAAAGTCCTTTCCCTGCTGCTGCCAGTCTGTGATACTGTGCCTGGTTCCCAGCACGGGAGGCTATTGCACACCAGCGGTGTAGGATCCCCATGGCTAGGCTCCTTCCCTCTTCCATTTATCCTCCGATATCTGCCCGTGGAATCATGGTGTCCCGCTTCATACCTCGAAACCAACCACCTGTGATATTCTGTTTGTAGAGATCCAGGTCAATCTTCTTACATCTCAGGCTGATTTTGTGGGTGTTCAGAGTGGTTTGGTAGATATCCAGCTCAATTCTGACACCGGTTGGAGTGGGGTCCCCTACTCTTCCAGCATCTTCTCCCCCCCGCCACCCATGCTCAACTTTTAAGTGAGGAAAGAGACTCAGGGAAGTTAAGGTCTACAAAACTCAAATTCAGAATCCTGTAGGAAAATGGCAAAAACTGGATTAGAGAAAAAGAAAGGGCCTTAGGCTTTAGAGCAGGAAACATATAATGAATATCCAATGGAAATATAATGAATAGAAACAGAATGCAGACCATGGTGTAATTAAGAATTTTTAACATACATTAAAAGATAAAAATAAACAGGTAAAATTAACTTTAGTAATATTTTAATACAGATATTCAAAATACTATCATTTCAATTTACATTCAATATAAAATTACTAGTGAGATATTTTACTTCCTTCTTTTGTATGAAGTCATTGAAATCGGGTGTGTCGTTTGCACTTTGTGCATCTCTGTTTAGCCTAGCCACTTCTGAAGTATGAAGCAGGATCCTAGACTTAACAGTTGATATTTTTATATTAAGGTTGCTGTGCACAGAGTAAAAGCCTTACACAGACTTTAGGAAGATCATCAAGGAAAGAGTATTTGGGGTGTTGGGTGGAGGAGGAGTAAGACAGGAGGCTGGGAGATTAAAAGGGGGCGTTGAAGTTTACCAGGGAAGAAATTACAAAACCTGAGCAAAGTAGAATAGAGAAGAGAGAACAGAAAATAGATATAAAAGAAAAATATTACATCCATATGTTTATGATAAAATTCAACAAGACTTGGTGACAGGTTGCATGTTGGTAATAGGGGAAAATATGTCTAGGATAATTTATAGTTAGTAGGGTGAGTATTTTTATCTAAGTCTCAGATAGGTATCGGAAAACAAAGAAAATATTTGGAAGAAAAGGTTAATTAACTTTGATATATCTTCGGTCCTCCCCAAAGAGATGTCTGCTGGCCAATTTGTCTAAGTTGCATGTGGCAAGACATTTTGTTTTCTGTTTCTAATAGCATTTGTTTTAATGCATCATGGAAAATCTAAAAGTTCTTTTTACTGTGTTTTGTGCCTGGGAGTAGTTTTGCTTCAGCTGTAAGCAAGTGATTTCTCTGCTGTGCTATTAGCCAGAGAAAATTCTGCCTAGTAATCCATTCAGTAGTGCTAGATACAATTTATTTCACTTTGGGATAAAGTAGCAAACAAAAAGGACACAAATTCCTTCCCTCCTGGAGCTTATATGTTTGCTGGGGTTAGGGGTAGAGTGTAAACAGTAAATACATCTGGACAAGATGATGTAACTCTTTTCTCACTGCTGCTCTAAAAACAACTATAAAACTTGGAAATAAAACAAGAGACCGCCAAAGAAGAACTCTGGAAGGTAGTTAGGAAAAGGTGATCTTGTTTGGGACTCCAGGACTGTAGGATCAACACAGTTGCAGAATCTAACATCCCCCACCCAACAGAACTGGGCCACCCAGACCTGGCATTCCTCAACACACAGCCTAGCAAAAGGAAGCAGCCCAGGCAGGCTCGCTGCACACTACCAGCCTGGTCTGGGAAGTCCTTTGTCTTTGCAGGCCCAAGACCCATTTCGCTACTGGGTGATTCCAGGTGGAACCTACAAGAGAGAGCCACAATAAGCAGCCCAACCTGGAAAGCCTCCTTGACTCCATAGACCCTTGACGCTGCTACCACATGAGAGATAGTCCATGGCCCAGCTCGGAGGAAACCCTGCACACCCTGTCAGCAGGACCAGCAAGGATTAGTGGGGCCACCAAAGGTACCATATAAACCAAGCAGACAGAAACAGTACTGCAAAGGCACTCAAAATTAAGCCATCAATGGAACCACAGCTCACAAAAGTAGGCCAAGATCTGAGTACTAAACCTAAACAGGGTGACTTCCAACTAAAATAAAAGGTTTAGATAGAACTCGGTATATCCTGGATAAAAGTCCTGGGTGTAGCAAAATATCATTTGCTGTGCCAAGAACCAAGAAAATCGTAATTTGAATAAGAAAAGACAAACAGTTGCCACCAGCAACAAGATGAACCAGATGCTGGAATTTTCTCACAAGGATTTTAAGACATCCATCCATCCATCCATCCATTCATCCATCCATCCATCCATTGCTATATCCTAATCTACAGATTTAAGAAGTGAAAAACAGAATAAACCCAAAGAAATTCATGCCAACTCATACTAATTAAAATAATGAAAACTAAAAACAAAGAAAAAATATTGAAAGCAGCTAAAGAGATGCATGATGCATCACTTATAGGAAAACACACATTCAAATGACAGTGGATTTCTCATGTGAAACTATGGAAGCCAGGAGGATGTGGCTCAACATATTCTAAGTGCTGAAAGAAAACAACCTTTATTTTTTTTTTATTTTTTCTTTTTTATTATGTTATGGTAATCACCATACATTACATCATTAGTTTTTTTTTTTAATTTTATTTATTTTGAGAGAGAGAGAATGACAGAGAGAGAAAATGAGAGGGGGGAGGGTCAGAGGGAGAAGCAGACTCCCCGCTAAGCAGGGAGCCGGATGTGGGACTCGATCCCGGGACTCCAGGATCATGACCTCAGCCGAAGGCAGTCGCTTAACCAACTGAGCCACCCAGGCGCCCACATCATTAGTTTTTGAGGTAGTGTTCCATGATTCATTGTTTGCCTATAACATCCAGTGCTCCATGCAGTACATGCCCTCTTTAATACCCACCACCAGGCTAAACCATCCCCCCACCCCTCTCCCCTCTAGAACCCTCAATTTGTTTCTCAGAGTTCATAGTCTCTCAAGGTTCATCTCCCCCTCCAACTTTCCTCCTTCATTCTTTCCTTCCTGCTATATTCTTCTTTTCCTTTTTTTTAAACATATAATGTATTATTTGTTTCAGAGGTACAGGTCTGTGATTCAACAGTCTTACACAATTCACAGTGCTCACCATAGCCCATACCCTCCCCAATGTCTATCACCCAACCACCCCATTCCTCCCACTCCCCACCACTCCAGCAACCCTCAGTTTGTTTCCTGAGATTAAGAATTCCTCATATCAGTGAGGTCATATGATACATGTCTTTCTCTGATTGAATTATTTCACTCAGCATTATACCCTCCAGTTCCATCCACGTCATTGCAAATGGCAAGATTTAATTTCTTTTGATGACTGCATAATATTCCATTGTATATATATCTCACTTCTTCTTTGTCAATTCATCTGTCGATGGATATCTTGGCTCTTTCCATAGATTGGCTATTGTGGACATTGCTGCTATAAACATGGGGGTGCACATACCCCTTCAGGACCCTATATTTGTATCTTTGTGGTAAATACCCAGTAGTGCAATTGCTGGATCGTATGGTAGCTCTATTTTCAACTTTTTGAGGAACCTCCATACTGTTTTTCAGAGTGGCTGCACCAGCTTGCATTCCCACCAACAGTGTAGGAGGGATTTCTCAGGGCAGGGATTTCTCCACATCCCTGCCAACATCTGTCATTTCCTTACTTAATTTTAGCCACTCTGACTGGTGAGAGGTGGTATCTCATTGAGGTTTTGATTTGGATTTCCCTGATGCCGAGCGATGTTGAGCACTTTTTCATGTGTCTGTTGGCCATTTGGGTGTCTTCTTTGGAAAAATGTCTGTTCATGTCTTCTGCCCATTTCTTGATTGGATCATTTGTTCTTTGGGTGTTGAGTTTAATAAACTCTTTATAGATTTTGGATACTAGTCCTTTATCTGATATGTCATTTGCAAATATCTTCTCCCATTCTGTCTGTTGTCTTTTGGTTTTGTGGACTGTTTCTTTTGCTGTGCAAAAGGTTTTTATCTTGAAGAAGTCCCAATAGTTCATTTTTGCCCTTGCTTCCCTTGCCTTTGGAGATGTTTCTAGGAAGAAGTTGCTGCAGCTGAGGTTGAAGAGGTTGCTGTCTATGTTCTCCTTTAGGATTTTGATGGACTCCTGTCTCACACTGACGTCTTTCAACCATCTGGAGTCTATTTTTGTGTGTGGTGTAAGGAAATGGTCCAGTTTCATTCTTCTGCATGTGGCTGTCCAATTTTTCCAACACCAGGTGTTGAAGAGACTTTTTTCCATTGGACATTCTTTCCTGCTTTGTCAAAGATTAGTTGACCATAAATTTGAAGGTCCATTTCTGGGCTCTCTATTCTGTTCCATTATCTATGTGTCTGTTTTTGTGCCAGTACCTTACTGTCTTGATGATGACAGCTTTGTAATAGAGCTTGAAATCCGGAATTGCGATGCCACCAGCTTTGCTTTTCTTTTTCAACATTCCTCTGGCTATTCGGGTTCTTTTCTAGGTCCACACAAATTTTAGGATTATTTGTTCCATTTCTTTGAAAAAAGTGGATGGTAATTTGATAGGGATTGCATTGAATGTGTAGATTGCTCCAGGTAGCATTGACATCTTCACAGTATTTGTTCTTTCAATCCATGAGCATGGAATATTTTCCCATTTCTTTGTGTCTTCCTCAATTTCTTTCATGAGTATTTTATAGTTTTCTGAGTACAGATCCTTTGCCTCTGTGGTTAGATTTATTCCTGGGTATCTTATAGCTTTGGGTGCAATTGTAAATGGGATCGACTCCTTAATTTATCTTTCTTATGTCTTGTGTTGGTGTATAGGAATGCCACTGATTTCTGTGCATTGATTTTATATCCCGCCACTTGACTGAATTCCTGTATGAGTTCTAGTGGTTTTGGGGTGGAGTCTTTTGGGTTTTCCATATAAAGTATCATATCATCTGCAAACAGTGAGAGTTTGACTTCTTCTTTGCCGATTTGGATGCCTTTTATTTCTTTTTGTTGTCTGATTGCTGAGGTTAGGACTTCTAATACTATGCTAAATAGCAGTGGTGATAGTGGATATCCCTGCCGTGTTCCTGACCTTAGGGGGAAAGCTCTCAGTTTTTCCCCATTGAGAATGATATTCACTGTAGGTTTTTTATAGATGGCTTTTATGATTTTGAGGTATGTACACTCTATCCCTATACTCTGAAGATTTTTGATCAAGAAAGGATGCTGTACTTTGTCAAGTGCTTTTTCTGCATCTATTAAGAGGATCATATGATTCTTGTTCTTTCTTTTATTAATGTATTGTATCACTTGATTGATTTGCGGATGTTGAACCAACCTTGCAGCACAGGGATAAATCCCACTTGGTCGTGGGGAATACTCCTTTTAATGTACTGTTGGATTCTATTGGCTAGTATTTTGGTGAGAATTTTTGCATCCATGTTCATCAAGGATATTGGTCTGTAATTTTCCTTTTTGATGGGGCCTTTGTCTGGTTTTGGGATCAAGGTAATGGTGGCCTCATAAAATGAGTTTGGAAGTTTTCCTTCCATTTCTATTTTTTGGAACAGTTTCAGAAGAATAGGTATTAATTCTTCTTGAAATGTTTGGTAGAATTCCCCTGGGAAGCCATCTGGCCTTCGGCTTTTGTTTGTTGGGAGATTTTTTTATTACTGCTTCAATTTCTTAGTGGTTATAGGTCAGAAAACAACCTTTAAAAGTGAATTCTATGTTGAGCAAAACCATCTTTAAGAAAGAATTGAAATAAAGACATTCTTAGAGGTAAACTAAAATAATTTGTTACGAAAACACCTGCCCTTGAAGATAAACTAAAGGAGCTCTTCATTAGAAAGGAAATGATAAAAGAAGGGATCTTGGAGTACTGGAAAGGAAGAAGGCCCAGAATAAAGAGCAGAAATATGATACATATGGTAGGCTATCCTGCTCTTCATGAAATTTACAAATCATATTTGATGATTGAAACAAAAGTTAAAGCACAATGTGATACTCAAAACAATATTTAAAAATTAAGAAAATAAAGGGTCCTAAATGGATGTGAGTTTTCCACACCTCATTTGAAGAGGTGAAATGATGATACTAGCAAACTGTGATCAATCACCTATGTATATGGCAATACCCAAAGCACCACTATGGAAACTATGCAAAGAGATACACTGAAAAACCTTGTAAGTAAATCAGGTAAAATTCTGAAAAAATATATTCATTAATCCCCAGGAATACAAGAAAAAAGAAACAGGAATGAGAAACAGAATAAACATATAAAAAATAAATTGCACAGTGGCAGACTTAAGTCCTAACATGGCAATAATTATTTTAAATTGTAGCTTAATTCAACAATCAAAAGACAGAAATTGCCACAATGTACAATGAAACATGTAATGAAACATAACTCAACTACTAATCCAATGACATACACAGGTTGAAAATAAAAGGATGGAAAAAGACATACCATGCAAACATTAGTTTTAAAAAATCAGGAATGACTCTATTAATAACAGATAAAATAGACTTCAGAGTAAAGACACTATCAAAGAAAGTGGGATATTACTCACAATGATAAAATGATCATTGCATCAGGAAGGCATAGTAATCCTAGATGTATATGCACCAAACAACAAAATACGTGTGACAACAGAATATAACAAAAACACAAAACACAAACTATGGGAAGCAGAAAACTAATAGCACTGAAAAGAGAAACAGAGAAATCTACAATCATAGTGTGTACTTCAAAACTCCCTTCTCACCAACTGATAGAACTATTAGACCACAAGTTACAAAGAATAGGGAAGACCTAAACAACACAATCAATCAACAGGACCTAACTGAAATCTAAGGAACACTCCATCCAACCACAGCAGAATACATGTTTTATTCAAGTGTCCATGCAACATTAAACAAGATAGACCACATCCTGAAACATAATACAGCCATGACAAAAGTAAGATAATTAAGTAATAAAGACTGTTTCTGACCATACTGGCTGGCATCAAAGTAGACATCAACAACAGAAAGATGATAGGAAAATCTTTATACACATGGAAATTAAACAACATACCTGCAAATAATGCATGGATCAAAGAGGAAGTCTCAGAGGAAATACAAATGAATGAAAATGAAAATACAACATATTGAAATATGTGGAATGCAGCTAAAATAGTGCTGAGAGGACATATAAGCCTAGGAGTTTACATTAGAAACAGAAAAATGTCTCCAATCAACAATCCAAATTCTTCCATCAAGAATTTTTTTTTTTAGAGGAAGAAATAAACTCAAAGAAGCAAAAGAAAGAAAGAGTAAAGGTAAGTGTAGAGGGCGCCTGGGTCGCTCAGATGGTTAAGCGTCTGCCTTCGGCTCAGGTCATGATCCCAGAGTCCTGGGATCGAGTCCCACATCGGGCTCCCTGCTCCTTGGGAGCCTCCTTCTCCCTCTGCCTCTCTCTCTCTCTCTCTCTCTCTCTGTCTTTCATGAATAAATAAAATCTTTAAAAAAAAAAGTTAAGTGTAGAATCCAAGGATATGCAAAATAGGATTACAAAAAAAAAAGGAAGAAAGAAAGAAAGAAAAAAAGCTGCTTCTTCCAAAAATCAATAAAATCAGTAAGCTTCTAGCGACTGACAAACATAAAAAGAGAAAAGATACACATCATCAATTTTAGGAAGTAATAGGGTATACAACCACAGATTTTTTATAGCCATTAAAAAGACAATAAGGGAATACTACAGACAAATTTACACTCATAAATCTGACAGTTTAGAAGAAATGGACCAGCTCCTCAAAATCTACAAGCTACCAAAACTCAATTAAGATGTAATAGAATTTGAATAGTCTTGCTACCTTTAAAGAAATTGAATTTGTAATTTAAAATCTCCTGAAAAAGAAATCAGGAAAGGCCCACTTGATTTCATTTCAAAATTAAACACTTTTACAGATGATAGAAGAGAAAATTTCCAACTCATTAGCTCAAGACATTATTACCCTGATAGCAAAACCAGAAAAAGACTTGAGAGAGACAGAAGACAGAAAGAGGGAAAACTAGAGATCAATATTTATTAACTTTGATGCAAAAATTCTCAACAAAATATTAGCAGTAAAATCCAACTGTGTATACCCAGTGGGAATTATTTCAATTCTAAAAGACAAGCTCGGCATTCAAAAATCAATCAATGCCATCCATCATATCAACATATTAAAAAAGAGAAATCATGTAATCACATCAATTGACATAATAGTATTTGACAAAATCTAACACCCATTCATTATAAAAACTTTTAGCAAGTTGAGAATGGGGGAATATTACCTCAGCTTGGTAAAAAGTGAATTAAAAAAATACATATATATATATATGTAATCCCCAGGAATACAAGAAAAAAGAAACAGGAATGAGAAACAGAATAAACATATAAAAAATTAATTGCACAGTGGCAGACTTAAGTCCTAACATAGCAATAATTATTTTAAATGTAGCTTAATTCAACAATCAAAAGACAGATTCATATATGTATATGTATATCTATATCTATATAGATATAGATATAGATATAGATATAGATATATAGTTCACATTATACTTATTGCTGAAAGACTGAATGTTTTCCCCTAAGATCAAAAACTCAGCAAGGATGTGTTTCCTCTCACCACTCTAATACACTGCTGGAAGTTCTAGCCAGTGCAATAAGGTAAGAAAGGAAATAAAAGTCATATATATCAGAAAGAAAGAAATATAACTGTCCCTATTTGCAGAAATGACATGATATTATCTAAGTAGAAAATTCCAGGAATCTAACCAGAAAAGGCAAAGCAAATTCCTAGAACTAAGACAGAATTCCATTAAGTTCTCAGGGTATGGTTTAATCTATAAAAACCAATTCTCATTTTTATATACTAGCAATGAACACATGGACACTGACATTAAAAATACAATTCCATTTTCAATCTCTCATAAAATGAAAAACAGGTGAAAATCAAATAAATCATGAAGAGAACTTGTATGCTGAAAACTACAAAATTCTGATGAAAGAAATCAAAGCACTTAAGTAAATGGAGAGAAATACCATGTTTATAAATCAGAAGACTCAACAAAGCAAAGATATCAATTCTCTCCCAATTGATTTATATGTTTAATGCAATTTCTATCAAAGGCCCAGATTTTTTTTTTGTGGACATGGACAAGCTTATCTAAAAATTTATTTTAAAATGCACAAGACCTCTAGACTAGCTCAAGTAATAATCACTATACCTGATACCACTGAGATTTCAGAGTTTGTTTGTTAATCCAACATACTTAACCTGACTAATGAAAGGTTTTGAGCAGGGAGTAAACATACTTGATTTTCATGTCAATAAGATATCTCCAAGGTGTTCTGAGAACAGGCTGAAGAGAGAAAGTAGGAAAACTAGTTCAACAACCTAGACAAAGTAAGTTTGTAGCACAATGGTAATACTGGAGGTGGTGGTTTTGGAATATATTTTGAAGTTAGATTCAAGAGCGTGAGTTCATCTTTGTAGATATTAAATTTGAAATGCTTATGGGACATTCAAGTACAGAGTGGTCTAGGTTAGGAATCATGGGGTGTGGGAAGGATGGAAGTTAAACTTTTCAGGTCTCCATTTGCCCACTGCTGTCAGGGGGATGGCATGGTTGTAAAGGTGGTTATTGTTTTCCTAAGTGCCTTTCACCTAAGCCAATACAATTCAGATGAGAGTCATGGTATTTGAAATTCACATTCCTCAGGTTTCAGCTGGAGGCTACACCAAAGCTTTCTCCTTGATGCCACAATTTGGTCTTCCAGAGTGAGAACTTCAGCTATTGAAAACTGAGTGTAAACTAAGAAGTTTGCATACATCACCAAGATGTGCTTTGTCTCAGAAACAGAATAGTCTCATGAGAACATATTCCTTCTGTGAGCATGACCTAGACTTTGCTCTGTAATGCAAGAAAAACCCCTGCTTTCTGTGGCAATTAGCATTTTATGCTTTCCTGGGTTGCAAGAAACACCAGACATCAGTGGGTTTCCCTTTGCCATGCAGCAGAGGAAATGAATTCAGATCCAATTAAATTATTTTGTGTGGAAGGTGGGGTGAAGAAAGTATTTCTAATGCTCCCTGCTGAGGCTGTATGGAGATAGAATTCAGAAGAGAGGAAAAGCTGCAAATGTATACATTGTTGTCTGTGAGCCTCTTTTGGGGAAAAAAAATATTTTCCCCTCCTCACAACTTCTATATGAACCCACCTCTTTTACCACCAGGAAAAGGAGGCTGTCATCCAAGCAGGTCATATGGAGGAATCAGTGATATATCTCATTATTAAAAAGTTCACATGGTTGAGTGTGGTTGTCTCTTCTTCTTCTTTTGGACTATATACCCACCAAGCAATTGTCCTGCCATCTACTCATCTCCCATTCTCTCTCTGGTGCTTCCTTACTTTTTTTTTATTATTATTATTATATTAACGTTAATCACCATACATCACATCATTAGTTTTAGATGTAGCGTTCCATGATTAATTGTTTGAGTATAACACCCAGTGCTCCATTCAGTACGTGCCCTCTTTAATACCCATCACCAGGCTAACCCATCCCCCCATCCCTCTCCCCTCTAGAACCCTCAGTTTGTTTCTCAGAGTCCATAGTCTCTCATGATTCATCTCCCCCTCCGATATACCCCCCTTCATTTTTCCCTTCCTACTATCTTCTTTTTTTTTTAACATATAATGTATTATTTGTTTTCAGAGGTACAGGTCTGTGATTCAACAGTCCTACACAATTCACAGCGCTCACCATAGCACATACCCTCCCCAGTGTCTATCACCCAGCCACCCCATCCCTCCCACCCCCCACCACTTCAGCAACCCTCAGTTTGTTTCCTGAGATTAAGAATTCCTCATATCTGTGAGATCATATGATACATGTCTTTCTCTGATTGTCTTATTTCACTCAGCATAGTACCCTCCAGTTCCATCCACATTGTTGCAATTGGCAAGATTTCATTCCTTTTGATCTCTGTGCCTAGAATAAGATTATAATAAGGCAGGAGGGGTGCAGCTATTTAGCTTTATTTTTCTTTAATGTTTCTCATAAACACATGTGGGCATCTCATCTTTTCAATGTAGGGCAGCAATAGGTGGCAAGATTTTGAGTCTGGGCTTTGGACTGAAAGAGTTCTGGTTGGACCTAGTGTTTGTGTTTCACACTTCAATCCAGTTTGACAGTTCTATGTCTTGGAGTTTGGAAGATACACTTAGTAGTAGATATGTAGTAGAAGTGGGATTTCCTATTTCCTGTTGCCTTTGTTCACATTTCCACTTGGGAACTTTTGGAGGTGGGAGGGTGCCATGTTTGGAGATAGGTTTGAAGTATTACTCACTCCCTCTGATTTAATGTGGTAGAGATCTGACCATAGGAAATCTTAATCCTTCCCTAACAGAGATGTCAGCAGTGTCTGAAGAAAGAGGGTGGTGGGTTTTGGGAACCAGACTCACACACTAGCTGTTGGGAAAGTTATTTCCTCTCTCTATACCTCAGTTTGCTTATCTGTAACATGTAAATCACAATAGCTCCCATTTTTATAAAGTTGTATGGATTAAATGTATTAAATGAAAACCATTTAGAATTGTTTCTAGCATGGCTATGTGAGTGTTTGTGATCATTATTTTCTACATGTAGGATTAAAATCATGGGTATGATGAGATAAATCAGGGAAAATAAAACTGTCTAGATAACCTTTACTACCCTTTCTAACCCTGAAAATGTTTGAACCCTGGATTCATTTTTTAGGACTGAAACATATTTATCTACCTGCATTTTACAGATGTCACTTCTTGTACGGGAGGTGTCAAAGGGGTTCCTGATGGTTTCAAACTCCTCCTGACCACAAGATGGCATTAGAAATCAGGGCCAGTCAATGGGGCTGAGAAACCTGCCTCAGATGGAGAAAGTATCTAGAACTCAAAAACTAAAAAACAAAAAATGAAATGACAACAACACAACTCCCTGTTCAGGAAGTATAACCTCTCAGGTAATGGCAAGAGCAGTCATGAGACTATATGCATCAGCCATTATTAAAAAAAATAAATAAAAGATGCTGGTAAGGAGCAGGTTCTAAGCATTGCCTAAAATTAAGGAGTCTAAATAACGACAAAAAGAGAAAAGGGAAGAACCACTAGATCATCTAAATATCATTCCAGTGACCTAAGGAAAAAGCAGGTCAACCAACTGAGTAAGAGAGAATGAGAGGTGACTGCTGAGTTTTTAATTTTGGGTGGAGATTCCTGACACTAAGCACTGTCTGAGGTCAGGAACCCTGTGTGCACCTAGCTGCAACCTGACAGGTTATAACTCAGAAGGAGTTCTCAATTCATAAGCGGCAGAATAAAGGGTACATTCAGTTCCACTCTGGCCCTGAAAATCGTTGACTCATTCATCAGTGGCAGTCAACCAGACAGCAGCAATGTGAACATTAGGAATCATCTCTTCAAAGACCGAAATTTGAAGTAAGCCCTCACTAAACCTTGCCTCAATAATGTCTCACTTCTTAATTGAGTAGCATCTTTCAGGATACTAATCCCATAGAATTACTCATTCTGACTCTGACAACATAAAAGTAGAAAGAAACTCTATTTCTTTTCTTCTGACATTTTTGGATTAAAATTGCTTTTCTGTTTCTAGTTTCATAAGGTGGACACTAATTTCATTGAAGTCTCTCTCTCTTTTTTTTTTAACATAGGTGTTTAATGCTATGAATTCCCCCCCCCCCAAAATACTTTAACTGCATCACACACACAAGATTTGATATGCTGTGTTTCCATTTTTGTTTAATTCAAAATACATTCTAATTTCACTTTTGGTTTCTTCTTTGACATATAGTTTATTTAGAAATGTGTTGGGTTTTTAGTATTTGAGGATTTTTCAGCTATCTTTCTGTTAGTGATTTCAAATTTAATTCCATTGTAGTCAGAAAATGTACTCTGTATGATATGAATGCTTTTAAATTTTGCTGAACTTATTTTATGGTCTATCCTGGTAAATGTTCTAAATGTAAATGTTGTCTGTGCACTTGAAAAGAATATGCAGTGTGCTGTTGTTTGTCTACTTGTTCTACAAATTATTGGGGTAGGAGTGTTGAAATTCACAATTGCAATTATGGATTTGTCTATTTCTTCTGCAGTTCTATCAGATTTTGCTTGAATGTACTTGGAAGTTTTGTCATTCAGTATATAAAAACCTTTAAGATTTTTGGGTGCCTGGATGGCTCAGTTGGTTAAGCGACTGCTCAGGTCATGATCCTGGAGTTCCGGGATCGAGTCCCACATCGGGTTTCCTGCTTAGCAGGGAGTCTGCTTCTCCCTCTGACCCTCTTCCCTCTCGTGCTCTCTATCTCTCATTCTCTCTCTCTCAAATCAATAAATAAAATCTTTAAAAAAAACTTTAAGATTTTTGTGTTCTCTTCAAAAATGGGGCACTTTATCATTATAAAATGACCCTTTTTGTCTCTGATGGTATTCTTTGCACTGGAATCTACTTTGTCTAATATTAAAATACCTGTTCATGATATTAATCTGATCTATTATTTTCCATCTTTTCACTTTTAACTTCTTTGTGTTTTCTATTTAAAGTGAATTTCTTGTAGATAGCATATAGCTGGGTCTTTTAAAAATTGTTTTTTCAAACAATTTAAAAATCTCTCTGATGATTAGGATGTTTACATAGTTTACATTTAATGTGATCATTGATGGGGTCAGGTTTAATTGTACCATGTTGCTATGTGTGTTCTCTTTGTTCTATCTCTTCTTTGTTCCTGTTTCTGCCTTTTCTACCTTCCTTTGGATTGAGTTAGCTTTTTGTTTATTTGCTTGTGAATTAAGTTATTTATTTATTTGTTTGTACTTTTTTTTTGGTGATTCTATTCCATCTTCTTTGTTGGCTTTCTAGCTGTAACTTATTTTTTTTTAAGATTTTATTTATTTATTTGACAGAGAGAGACACAGCGAGAGAGGAAACACAAGCAGGGGGAGTGGGAGAGGGAGAAACAGGCTTCCTGCTGAGCAGGGAGCCCGATGTGGGGCTTGATCCCAGGGCCCCAGGATCACGACCTGAGCTGAAGGCAGACGCTTAACGACTGAGCCACCCAGGCGCCCCTCTAGCTGTAAATTTTAAACAGTATTTGCTTTAGGATTTATAATGCATATATCTTATGCATTATATCTTAAACTTATCACGGTCTAACTTCATGTAATATTGTACCACTTCATATAGAATATAAGAATCTTACATTTCCAATGTCCTTGCCCAGACTTTGCTATCATGTATTACATTACATATTTCCATAAAACATTATTATTTTTACTTTAAACAGTTGATTATCTTTTAAAGAGTTTAAAAATAAGACAAAAATTTCTTTAAATTTACCAGTTTGGCTGCTCTTCATGCCTTTGTATAGATCAGATTTCTGTCTGTTATCCTTTTTCTTCTGTCTAAAGGATTCCCTTTGATTTATTTTGTGGTATGGGTCTGCAGGTGATGAACTGTCTCAGCTTTTGTATATCAGAAATAGCAACGGCACCTCTCTTCCTGTTGAGTAGTTATTTCCTCAATTTCTGATAGCTTCTTCACATACTTGTGCTTTACTCAGCTGGATACTCAAGAGGTACCTGCTTTGGATCCTTGGCACTCTCTCTTTCTCTGCATTCTCTCATCTCTCTTCCTCTCTTCTGGGAATCATGGCTGCTGTGGCCTTCTCAGACTTCCAATTCCAACTTTTCAACTCAAAGACTGTTGCAGATGACCTGGGTTTCCCATCCTGTGCTGAAGCCTAGAAACTTTCTCCAGGCAGTAAACTGGGTGATCGTGGTAAACTCACTTGTTTTTGTTTTTAGGGAACAATATACCTTTACTGCACAATGTCCAATATCTGAAAACTATTGTTCCATATATTTTGTATTGTTTTGTTGTTTTTTATAGGCAATTAAATCCAATCCCTTTACTCCATCTTGATGAGAAACGGAAGCAAATGATTCATTTAATGTATAAAATAATACATGCATTATAATAATACATCTAACATGGATATTTGGATGTTGGATTATAATAGACCAAAGATGCAGAAATGGCAACCTGCACCTGCATTGGGCTCCTTTCTCAGCAGATGGTCCGGTCCATGGCACATAAGTTATAAGACCACTCAATACACAAAACAGAGAAATCCCACAAGTATAATCACCATCACAACCCATTGTTGCCTTTTTTCCCCAAAGATTTATTTATTTACTTATTTATTTATTTATTTATTTATTTGCTAGAGAGAGAGAGAGAGTATAAGCAGGGGGAGAGGCAGGCAGAGGGAGAAGCAGGTTCCCTGCTGAGCAAGGAGCCCAATGTGGGACTTGATTCCAGGACCCTATAATCATGACCTGAGCTGAAGGCAGTTGCTTAATCAACTGACCCACCCAGGCATCCCCTATTGTTGCTTCTTACAGCCATCTTACATGAAATTATTAGACCACAATTTAATTGGGGTGGTCTATCTATGGAGATGATATAATTACAGGGGCACAGCCCATACTGTTCAAGTGACTGCATGTTGGATGGCTGAGGAATGAGGCTTTAACAGTTGCTCCACTTCTATCACTGGTTTCTCATTACCTCCACACCCCAGACAAAGCTAGAGCTATTCATCTTGATTGTTAGAAATGCAAGTTCTTTCTTGGCACTTCCCAGTGACACATTGAAAATACACCCCCTTAGTGACTGATTCCTGTCAATACCAGCCTAGGATTTATCCCACACAGCTCCTTCATTATCAACTCCTCTTTGCCTAAGCAACCAGCCAATAGAGCCCCCTGTCCTAGCAGCTCTTAGTTATAGAAATTTATGTCAGTTTCATGCAAAAGAAAAGGGGTCAGCATCCCTCATCTTTTCAGAGGGTATACTTTATTTCATCACAAACATAGTATGAACCCTCAAACCATGCTGTAATTATAAGGAATGAAAACATCTTGTTTGCTTCCAATATGCAGCAGTTATTTCTGCTGTTTCCTGGCATTGTATCTCCTTGCTTGTGTATACTTTCTCACTTATTCTGAGGTGATTGCTGCTTACTCAACAAGAAAGAGGAGAAGTATTGATATTTAAACAATAATATACTGCCAGGCTGAAAATTGTAATTGTAGGCTTTTCTTGGGGAGCATTTAAATAGAGAGTGTACCTGTTAGCTGAAAGGATTCTTTGTGAAAATGGAGTATATTGAAAGGGAAGGGTTTAGATGTCTTTTGGCCATGATATATAATCACAGAAAAAAATGCCTCACACTTGCTTTTTCTTAGACATTTACACATTCTAATATATTTACTTTATTGTAGAATTTGCCAGTTGTATAAGAATAGTAATCTTAAAAAATGCACATTGTGTATCTAAAGATCAAACTTTTTATGAAGAAAAATACATTAAGATTGTGTGGCATAGCCAAAACTAGACCAAGTTAACTTAACCTTCAGAGAATTGCCATCTCAGGATATTTCAGACAGAAATCTGCTCAGTACTAAAAGTTTAGGTTTCTTTATGGATTCCCAGGTTTGCTTGAAAGATTCCATTTATGAGAAATTTGTAAAGCCATTTCTGTAGGGAATACTGCATTTCCTGAAGGATTTTTAAAAATGTTTTAAATAAAGATGGAAATTGAGACTATGCTGCCAGCAACTAAGGAGGCCCAGAGTTAGGGATTTGCAAGGAGAGAATTCTCATCTATGTGCAGCTTGGGAGATTTCACAGTTTGACTTTCCTGAAAGAATAACTGCCTGAAGCAAATGGTTTCCTTCTTTTTGCCGGTCTTATTGTTTATGCTGTTCTTTTTCTGTGGCCTTTTTAACCACATCTGTGTCAGTGGCCTAGAAATTTCTCCTTCCAGCTGTAGAGAAGGTTTAGAAAACTCAATTTACACATAAACATTCCAGTAATTATTTCACGTGAAACAGGGCTCTACGTGGGGGCTGTGACATCAGCACTTCCTCTGAGGGGTGCTATGCTTAGGTCTGTATGTTGACCGAGGAGCTGTGACTTGAGTGCTCTGAATTTGCAGTTCCCTTTCTACTTCTTGTTATCAGCAGGGATCACTTGTTAATGAAGGGCAAACTGTCTTCCAGAGAGTGGTTCATACACCTGAAATTAATATAACACTGTATGTTAACAACACTGGAATTAAAATAAAATTTTAAAAAAAGAAAAATAATTTCTGAGGATGTGATATACAATGTGACCACTGTTAACAATATTGTATTATTATTTAAAGTTACTAAAAGAGTAGATCTTTAAAGCTCTCATCTGAAGAAAACAAATTTTGTAACTATTTGTGATAATTGACGTTAACTATAATTATTGTGGTAATCCTTTAGCAATATACACATATGTCAAATATATTGTATGCCCGAAACTAATAAAATGTTTTAGGTCAATTTAAAAAAAATAAAGTGATTATTGCTATTTTTTTTTTTTTTAGGTAACCTCTATGACCAACATGGGGCTCAAACTCACGACTCAGAGATCAAGAGTTGCACACTCTACCAACGGAGCCAGACACCACAATTATTGCTATTTTGGGTTAATATTTACCATAAAAAATAAGAGGAGTTGAGGGATTCTGAAGAGAAAGTGTGGAGGGAATGCATCCAACATTGCAAAAAGACCCCAGAATGTAGACTTGTTAATAGACATCTCTGTGAAATCAGATGACAGGATGCTCTATATTTGCTTGACCAATTAGCAATCTTAGACTAGACCTCTATTTTGTCATTTGAAACCCAGTAAACCAACACCATTTAAATCCCTTTCTATTCCCTCATGTGTATGAAGAATCGCATTTTCTTACTAAGTAAATTTCCAACACACAGGGTCCAGAATGTGGGAAGACTAAACAATGAAGGGACCCACATATAGTTATGTTAAAGTAGCCACATGAGGAGGCAAGCAGCTACAGGAGTGTTTATGAAACTTTGAGATATCAGGGATTTTACTTCGAAAGAGAGAAAGATGTTTGTTACTCCCAATTCTCTCCTAAGAATTTATTAATACATTCACAGCCACAGATGTGGCAGTTATATTTGCCCCAGTTACGAGAGGCTTAAATGGTCCAGCAAAGGCTGGATATTTCCAGTAGCCACTGCAAAGTCCAGTACTGCTTATGCCTCCCCCTGGAACTGTGGTCACTATTTAGTTATTACCTGATGCTTAAGAAATTCTCCTGAAAATATATTACTCACTAAAAGATGCCACACTTCCAGCTATGCCATGTAATATTGTGGGGAATGCAATTCTCATGTAAACACCTTCTCTGAAATATTGTGTTTTGATAGCATAAGAAATATCTCACACAATTCTGCTTCTTTGTACTTATGCACTTCCGTGTGGGTGTTATTCACTGGAGGAAAACAATCTTGGGTCTTCCAGGGCATTGAATGTCTCTAACTGACATTCTTTGCTCTTCCCTCTACATGTGGCATATGGGAAGGACATAACAAATGTTTATTGAAACAAGTCTGAATATCGGGGGGGAAATGTTCCTTTCCTTTGACAAGCTTTGCTTTTGAAGCTAAGAATTATCCTGGTTTAAAAATATCCCTTTTAAGCAGCATTTGTTAGAAATTGCCCTTCACCTTGTCTGACCACAGACAAAGCTTCAAGGGAGCCTTCAGGGTAACTGAAGGTCTATGGTAAAAGTCAGCGGAGCCCACCCAGTTCATGGGGGCAATTAATGGAATCATTGGGAATGATGGCTTCATCCCATGAAATGAGAACTATGTATCATTTTCTAGATTTTAAAAAAAGTGTTGTAGTCCTTAACACTTTACACTGGGGTTTTGATATTGATTTCTGTTTTTATCATTAAAAATAGCAGAAACAACAACAAAAACCTGTTAGCCAAGTGTAGCTAGGAAATGGTCTCTCTCCTGGAACCAGGTATATTCTCCTCATTATCTGTTTCTGTGGCTGTCTCTGAAAGTCCCACACTGTTGTCTTCCAGGATGCTCTTCAAACTGCATGCAGCCAATGCATTAATATATGAGCTGACTTCTCCACCTACAGGACCTGGTGTTGTAGACATTTCCTGGCCCTTTCTGGATGCCTTCTTCTGGAGAGGCTAAGTCCTGAGCTCTAGTTTGGACTCACGTGGCTTTGATACATCAAGGATTTCAGTTTGCCAACAGCTTGTCTGCAATGGTAGTCCTAGTCAAAAGGCCAGCACCCCTAAGAGACAGGTGCCCACAAAGTGAACATAAACCTCCCCCCAAAATTTAATGAAGAGTTAACTCACCCTTCCCTTGTCAGAGGTCCATAACCTCTCTTGCCACAAATGTCTCTCTCCAAAGCTCTCTTGTGTCACAAAGGATCCCTGGGCCCAGTATAAAGAAAAATAAATTTTCTAGAAAAGCAACATTCTTCTCCATCAGAGTCAAAGGAAGTTCTTGGGGAAAGATCCAGTCACCTTCAGCATATGAGTTCTATATAAAGGTATATGAATGGCTGTGGGTCACTCCAAGGTACTGGGTAGTTGAGAAAGAGGAGATCTCCTGAGTGGCTTCACGCTGAGTCACACAGTAAGTCATGCACTTGCTGGTATTTCTCCCCTTCACTCTGACTCTCTTTTGTTTCACTTCTCCTTCTTACATGTAGATTGTTAGTAAATAACAAAATTTTAATTTAAAATTTTGAGTGTTTGATCATATCTTGAAGAAATTTGGCAAGGAGTAAAGTCCTGAAATGGTAACTTTAAGGACAACACATAAAGTACAGGTTTCACAATAAAGGATACCATTTTATTGCTGAAGACCTTGAGACCCCAAACCCTCTATTTCCTGTATGATGCTGCTAGAGATTCTGGCTCTGAATTAGTCCAATATATACAGACACTGAAGAACCAAGCTCATGAGAATGTGCTGGTAGGTAGATATAAACAGAATAATCCAAACCAGATTGTGGAAGACAACAAGTAATGCCATGAGCACTAACTCTAATCCTGAACCAACAGGGTGGATTCCACAAAGTTCCCACAGAGCCTTGTGGTGGAGAGACCACTACAGATGCAGAAACCATTTGTTTTATGTGATGGTGAAGAGCTAAGCCAAACAGGCTATCTGTATCCTTTGTCAGCCCACCCACACCTCCTCACCTGCATCAGCCATCTTGTGATTACCTCCTTGGGGTCTTTCTTGCATTACTGTTCTCTAACACTTTTCTGCTTGTCTTTTCAGTTTGTAAATGTTTATGTTCTTTGAGGAATGGAGTCAGCACTGAACACTCCCTTATAACTCCTATTATATTTAATACAGTGCCCTTTGAATGTTCATTACTGGTTCTTCAATCTATGAGGGGAGAGTTGAAACATGCACACAAACAGTCCACATATATATGGAGGGCTCACTGTGTGACTCAATATGAAGCTATTGAAATGCAGAAGTCCCTGACTTCATGCTGTGTCATTGAATATCCACCTGTGGTCTTACCTTATTTTGAGAAAGGCATTTAAAATCATGTGTTCACTTTTGGAACAGCTTTGGAAAAAAAATAAAGCAAACTCTTTCCTTCTAACCTAATGGATTTGACTAAAATAACTTTATAAACAAAGGAATATATTTGATGCCTATACAGTGAATGAAAATGTTCTCTACTTGATTTATTCTTTATTCAATTTTCCCCTTTTATCCATATTCAGAATCATTAACTCTGCTACAGAGGATAATGCTACAGGTCATTTGTCAAGACTGGATTGCTGGAAGTCTTGGAAATCTTTCCAAATTAATTAGCACTAGATTTTTGGTGATTTTTGCAGTCTTAACTAACTGCCATTGTTAGAGCTGCTACTGTCTAAATAGGCCCGAAGTCTTAAGAAAGGTATCTGTGGGGCACCTGGGTGGCTCAGTCATTAAGCATCTGCCCTTGGCTCAGGTCATGATCCCAGGGTCCTGGGATTGAGCCCCACATCGGGCTCCCTGCTCCACGGGAAGCTGCTTCTCTCTCTCCCGCTCCCCCTGCTTGTGTCCCATCTCTTGCTGTGTCTCCCTGTGTCAAATAAATAGAATCTTTAAAAAAAGAAAAGGTATCTGTATTCTTGGAGTAAATAGCATCTTCTCAACCTTCAAAATTATTAAGCGGTCTTGTTCTCTCCCCACTTCCTGGAAAAGCCCTCTAAGCAGCAAATGCTTTTTTTTTTTTTTTTTTTTTTTGGCTCCTAACAACATTGATCAATCTTCTGGACATATGAGTAACCAGTGTCACTGACACCCCCATCTGAATATATAGATACCATTACCATCCTTAACTTTTTTCACTGGTGTGCCCTTGAAGAAATATGGGAAGGAGTGGTTTTGACAATGCATGGATGTGAAAAGTGGGTGTCATATTTACATATTTTTTACAAGGTACCATGAAAAGAAACTTCCTGCAGTGAATATTCATACATTTTGTCTTTGCTGCTGTAATGATTTAAACCTTTAGCAAAAGGGAGAGAAGGGTCAGGAATGGAAACAGAAGACCAAACAGTGAGGAATGCTGTGATCAGGCTCTGAACTCCAGCTGGCTAAAGCCTCTGCCTCTCTAGGTCTGCAAGGCAACAGACACAGAGGCACTAGCCTGGGCCAGAGCCTGCCCTCTGTTCAAGGGCTACAACGGCACTAGAATAACCCCTGCCTTCAAGAGAAGAGTTGGATAAAGTTGTCCTTGGTAACTCTTTGGCTAGGGGTTTCAAATGAATATGAACATATAGTTCTACACTTTTTTTTAAAGATTTTATTTTATTTATTCGAGAGAGAGAGAATGAGAGAGAGCACGAGAGGGAAGAGGGTCAGAGGGAGAAGCAGACTCCCCGCTGAGCAGGGAGCCCGATGTGGGACTCGATCCCGGGACTCCAGGATCATGACCCGAGCCGAAGGCAGTCGCTCAACCAACTGAGCCACCCAGGTGCCCTAGTTCTACACTTTCTGTGATCCTTAATTTGTATAAAATTTTTCATGAAAAGACTGGCTAATACTTAAATAGAAGAGTTTTACTGGCAAATGGACTAAAACATTGTGTTGATTGTATATAGTTGAAGAGATTGAAGATACTTGAACAAAGAACATATTAGGAGGCTGCTTTCATGTATTTCAAAGGCCACATGGAAAAATAATACATCAATAGATAAATAAGCAGAAGTTTTCAACACTTAAAAGTTTACAAACTGTATTCATATATATTAACTCATTTAGTCATCTGAAACACCCTGTGAGGTTCAAATGGTTATCACCTCATTTTACAGAAGAAAAAACTGAAATGTAGTCACTTAGCCAGTTACCCAGGCAACAGCTGCTGAAAATAAACTAAAATATAGAGTCTAACACACAAAAAAGAAAACTGAAGATCAACAACTGTCCACTGCACCACATTGAGAAAAGAAATTGTATTAATTTTGTGTTACGCCAGAAGACATGACGATTTGGGAAGGATGGAGAACAAGAGATTTCCAACAGAAACAACAATCCAACAATGAGAAGGACTGCCTGTGCAGAAATGAGCCCCCTCCACCAAAAGCCACACCCCTGTAAATAATCACAAAACATGGGGAACAGATTGGAAGGTGTGTGGGTTAGTTATTGCTTTTGTATCAATTACCACAAACCTAGTGGCTTAAAACAACACAAATTTATTATCTTATAGGTCTGGAGGTTAGAAGTCTGAAATGGGTTTTCAATGGGCTAAAATCATGATGTTGGCAGGGCTGCATTTCTTCTGGAGACTCTAGGAAAGAAGTTGTTCCCTTGCCCTTCCCAACTTCCAAAGGCTGACCACATTTCATGCCTCTTGACTCCCCCTCCATCTTCAAAAACAAGGTGTCTCTAACCTTGCTGTCACCATATACATATCTTTGACCAGCGAGGCAAGGTCCTCTGCTTTTTAGGACCCCTGTAATTACTTTGGGCCATCCTGGATAATCAGGATAATATCTTCATCTCAAGGCCTTTAATTTAATCAGATCGGCTACGTCCTTTTTGTCATGTAAGCTAAAATTTACAGTTTTCAGGCATTGGGATATAGACGTCTTCGGATGGGTATTATTCTGCTCCCCACAGAAGGGATTTTTAAACCTTGTTTTAAGTAAAGGTAAATTCTTTCTACTCTCTGAGATTCTTTTTTTTTTTTAAGATTTTATTTATTCATTTGACAGAGAGAGAGAGAGCACAAGCAGGGGGAGTGGCAGGCAGAAGGAGAGGGAGAATCAGGCTCCCCGCTGAGCAGGGAGCCCAATGTGGGGCTCGATCCCAGGATGCTCAGATCATGACCTGAGCTGAAGGCAGACAGTTAATGGCTGAGCCACCCAGGCGCCCCTACTCTCTGAGATTCTTGAGGAAATCTCTGACTTATGTTTCTTGCCCATTCAAATAATTCTTTTAGTGGGGTTGATCTTGCTCCTGCGTAAATTTTATTATACTAAGTATATTATTCAACTCAGGCTGCCATAACAAAATACCACAGACTGGATGGCTTAAACAATAGAAATTTATTTTCTAACAGTTTTAGAACCTTGATGTCCAAGATCCAGGTGCAAACAGGTCTGGCTTCTCCTTATCTTGCAAATGTCTTCTTGCTGTGCCACAGGGTCTTTCCTTTGTGTGCACATCCCTGCTGTCTTTGTCCAAATTTCTTCATTTTATAAGGACACCAGTCATATTGGTTTACAGTCCACCTTAGTGGCCTCATTTTAACTCCATAATCTCTTTAAAGACATTATCTCCAAATACAGTCACATTTTGAGGAATGAGGGGTTAGAATTTCAATGTATGAATTCTGGTGAACATAATTCAGTCCATCACACTAAGATTTTAAAGTATAAAACACACAGGGTTTTTCACTCAAAGACATATACTTCAAGGCCTGACTTGAGTAAACACAAGGCAGATAAGCTACCAACACCAGAGCGTATCATGCTTTCTGCTCCTCCTGGATCATCTCTGTCTCTGCCAAAGCAAGAATGTCTCCCTTGAGGAGGACCCCTACTCCAAACACCCCTATAAGATCAGAGCTCCCTGTGGTCTGCCACACCAGTTTTTTCTCCTTCCCTCCTATCCAGCCTCCTACCCTCACTTGGGGGCATGGAGATGTTGGAGGAGAAAGGAAGAGAAATGCCTCCCACTCCATCTGCTCCCTGAGTGAAGATAGTCACCTCTTCCCCAATAAACTCCATAAATTTACCTATTCATTGTATGTCCTATTTCCAGGTCCCTGTTGAGTCCTACCTTTCTCTTTTCTTTGTCCCGTGTATGCAGTCAAGGCTGAAATTAGTGAAATACAATGTAGTGATAACCTTGTCCATAGATTACTCTTGGGAAAAGGAATTCCTTTTATATTTCCAATATCAGGGAATTACATGACATCAGATTTAACTCCCCCTAAAAGTGGTAAATGTTTATATAATTTGGATTTCAGTGAGTGAATCTATTTGTTTCATGTGGCAAACTTTTTACACTGATTACAGATCCCAAGAGCCAATATAATATCTATGATATTTACTTAAAATATAACTATCTGCACTCTCTTTAAGTGTTATTTTATTCTTCAAAAACATTGGAAGCCATTGTTTGAGGCAGTAGTTTATTTTAATTAATAATGGCAAAATGGTCCACTTACCCATGGGATAGTCATTTATTCCCAAATGGCAGTGAAATATGACAATTGGCATATTGGTCTGGCCGTAGACCTGCCCAGCTCTGCCTGTGTGTGAGGTGGTCTGTTAGACTGAGAGCAGCTCTGGTTGACTACTAGCTTCTACCACCCAGCGTTTACCTGTGCTCTCTTGAATCCTTTGGTCTGAATCTGCACTAATCACTCTCTCTCTAAGCCTTTTCAAGAAATAATTCCCAAAAATTAAGTATGAGAGGGCGCCTGGGTGGCTCAGTTCGTTAAGTGACTGCCTTTGGCTCAGGTCATGATCCTAGAGTCCCAGGATCGAATCCCACATCAGGCTCCCTGCTCAGCAGGGAGTCTGCTTCTCCCTCTGACCCTCTCTCCTCTCATGCTCTCTCTCTCACTCTCTCTCTCTCTCTCTCAAATAAATAAATAAAATATTTTAAAAAATTAAGTATGAGAGAATCTGTTTATTAGTAAGGCAATGACATATTTAAAACACATCCTAAAACAATTTTTGTCTAAGCACTGAAATATATTTTAGCCTGAAAAGGAAGGGAATAGAATTTACTTTATAACGGATTATTGATTAATGGTGTTAGTCCACAATACTAATACTTATCTGCAATTGAACAATCCTCAAAGTTCTGAAAACCCAAATCTGTGTTAAATTTGTCACCAAAACTCATCAGCCAGCATGACCTGATCTGAACTAAGGGAAAGCCATTGGCAGACCTTGTTTATTCTACTTTTGGATACTTTTTTTTGCATTTTTTAAATTTTATTATGTTAATCACCATAATTATATCATTAGTTTTTGATGTAGTGTTCCATGATTCATTGTTTGTGTATAACACCCAGGGCTCCATTCAGTATGTTTCCTCTTTAATACCCATCACCAGGCTAATCCATCTCCCCACTTCCCTCCCCTCTAGAACCCTCAGTTTGTATCTCAGAGTCCATAGTCTCTCATGGTTCGTCTCCCCCTCCTATTTCCCCCTCTTCATTCTTCCCTTCCTAATACATCTTCTTCTTTTTTTTAACATATAATGTATTATTTGTTTCAGAGGTACATGTCTGTGATTCAACAGTCTTACACATTTCACAGTGCTCACCATAGCCTATACCTTCCCCAAAGTCTATCATCTAGCCACCCCATCCCTCCCCCCCCCCACCACTCCAGCAACCCTCAGTTTCTTTCCTGAGATTCTATATTTCACTGCAAAATATTAATGTATTTGATTCTATAGTGCTCTCTCAGATGTTGCTAAGGTGCAATATACATGGTAATATGCACCAAATGAATTTTTAGGTCCCAAATTTTTAAATTCCCAAACATTATCTGGCTATAGTAGTTTTGTGTAAGGTATTGTGGACTTATATAGCTGAGAAGATTACTTTACATTAAGATTTATTTGCAAGGTTACATTTAAATGCTATCTACATGCTACCGAAAGAAGTACTCAATATAGTGAATAAATCAATAAAAAAAGTAAAAATAGTTGTAAGTTGTTTTCAGACAGAGCACAGCCCAACTACACTCTTCATGTTCAAACAGTTGGGTAAAAACAGCTTTAATGTGCAGCAGGGAAAATTCTCTTTGTTCAGTTAAAGTAAATGCATATATTTATTTAATATGTGTTGAGTATATCATTCCCTGCAAGGCTTTGTGCCAGGTACTGTTGGAAAAACGGAATTATTGGTTTACATAGATGCTAGAAAAAACTATTACCTCTCATGAAAATTTTTACATAAATCTTAGAACTGTAAGTCTTTCACATGTTTTTGAATCAATTCAGGTCGTTTTTTTGCCTCAGTTTCCCTTTATTGTTAAACAAGTTAATGAAGCTCATTAAGGTGTTAATAATTTTACTAATGTTATTGTTGTTACTGATAAGCTTGTCTTTCATTCTATTTCCTGAAGCTTTTGTTATAGTTATGTAAAAGCTTCAAAAAGTTTTTTAGAAGTTTAAATTATGGATTTATCTTGAACTTGAAACTTATTTCTTCAATGTTTATCTGAATTTCTTTGAACATCAGACTGAATTTGTAAAAAGAAGCAGTAGGCTTCTCTTTACAAATATTACTTCTGGTAGGATCAAAGTTCAGTGAAAATAGTTTTCTCAAGGAATTTAGAAAGGATTTCTTCCAGGCTAGGTTGGAAAACCATGTGAAATCAAAAGGAGGAGAAACACGTTACTTGAACCATTCAGAAACTCCAAGTAGAATGCATTCAGCTTAAACCCTAAGTCAAAGTTCTGGAAAGCAAAATCCAATAATTAACCTTTTTTTCAAAACATGGATATGTGTATTTATCAAGAATATTTATTTTAATTAAAAATATTTTTTGTCATTTCAGAAGCTGTCTACTGTCTGTATAAAGTTCAAAAATAGAGATCAGCAGAAGTAAGACAGTGATGATATACTCTGTCACCCAAAAGTGGCACTATTTACCCCTGGTGGATGTCTCTAGATCTTTTTCTTTGTACATGTTCATCTACCATTATAGTTTTACCAAAATGAGGTCATACCATAAGTTATATCTCTAAAATAACAATGTATGTGTTGTTATGTCAAAAATTTTATTCTATGCAATATCAAATTTCTTCAGTTGTCTGTAAAATCTCTACAGTTGCTTTGTCCAAATCAGGATTCAAATCCATGGCTATGCATTGAATTTTGTTGTGGTGACTCTTACATCTTTATTACTTTGGTAGAGTACACCTCCTTTTCCTGTCTTTATTCATGACACCAACTTATAGAAAAAAAAATCATAAGCTAAGTATTCTGAGAAAAATATTCAGGATTTATCTGATTATGTCCCTATAATCCTTCTCAGTTTAGCCCTCTAGCTCCTATAGTTTCTACACACTGGCAGCTAGATCTGAAAGCTTGATAAATTCAGGCAAAACATTATTAGCCAGTGTTCATTCTCTGTGATATTGTGTACTTTGTACTGCAGGACATCAGAAGGCAGGACATCTGGTTGACCAGCAGTTAGGATAGGAAATCAACTGAATGAAGATGATGACAATATGATCCTTCTTGTACAATTAGGTTTTTTCCCCTTGCTTCCTTGAAACTAGTCTATGTGGGATTATGCTAACACTCTGTGAAAACCCAGTTCCCCATGAACATTATGTGGTGCCATAATGATGATTTTTCTAACTCTATGTCTTCTCTCATTCCTATCATTATTAGTTGCTTTCTCATATAACAAAGAGCTTTCTTCATCAGGTTTATTTGTTTGCCTCATCTGTAGTTTCTACTAAAAAGGCAAAATAAAGACACCAATTTTCAAAGTAATAGCATGGGTTTTAATGATTTTTTCTGGCACTCTCTTTTCTGAATTCCATGAACCCATGCATGTCATTGCTTAACTGTATTCCCATCTACTATAATAAAACATATGGATCCCTTCTATTTGACCTCATTAGTCTTTAAATGCTTTCTTGTTTTGTGGCACTAGATCCCTTATTCACCTTGTTCCTTCCTGTGTTCCTTGTAACACCATTTCTCCATTGAGTTAGTGATTTAATTATCAATGACTGAAGAGGTTAAAGTTAGATTCCTTAGAGCTTTGAAGATGGCAATTTTAAAGCTAAATCAATAGAAAGTTAAAAGCCATTTCTGTTAATTTCTATTGATTAAAGAGACCTCAAGTTTAAAAGGCTAAACTACTATTAGAATAACGAGTACATCATTCAAAGTAACTTTTTCATACTTACACATTGAAAATTCAGGACAAAAATTAATCAAATGAATTTTTAGGATATTTTTCAGAATTATAAAAATTTGTCTAAGGAAATTTTAGACATGCAGCCAGATCTGATTTAAGCTTAGATCCAGACTTCCTTTCACTGGGAAACTGAATCTAGACTCCCACAACTAAGTGTTCGAGCCCATCTGTTACTAGCAACATTCCTATAATATTTCAGTTGATTCAATGGGAGTCAACTGGGTGATGGTAACAGCCAGCTGGAGGGACATACAAGAAGAGGAAGGGTATTCTCTGCAAGAAGGAATTGGCCATTAGGAGTGAATTAGATGAATAGTTCCTTTTGTCTCACAAGCCCCCAAATCCTGGCAGCAGATCCCATGCAATATTTGGGACATACTTATATTAAAAAATGTGCTGATTATCTGAAATTCAAATTTAACTAGGCATGCTGTAATTGATCTGGTAACCCTACTCTTAAAGCCAATTTTTGCATGACTGGGAGGAGTTGCATTTTCTATAGCTGCTCCATACCTTACCTGAACATAAGTTTCCTCCTTGCTGGAATCTTTGCCTTATGCTTCTATTAGTCACCTGCTATGGCCCCTCCCAGATCTCAGGTTGAGTCAGGGTCTTCTGATATTGGTCTCTATGCCCTACTTTTCCTTCCCACCCTAAACTGATCATCCAGTTTCAGATCTTAAATGATATTTAAATGCCTGACCCAAACACAACCAAACCTTAGTCTCATTCCTGTGTTCAGATAACCTATTTTTTCATGTACCTCAGTTCTGCCCAGACTTCTGGTTCTAGCCCTTCCACAATCTGATGCACATCTCTAATGTCCAGATGTACAATTTTGTAGATCAGATGACCTTTATACATGAAAAGAAACCCAATCTGGTATTGTGAAGACTTTACTTTATGTTATGTTTATTACAGGGATGGTAACAAATTATATTGCATATGCCTATTCTGCTTTGTGACAAATGACTCATTGTTGATTATGTTGTAAGGGTATTTTTTTAAGAAATGGTTGGTTAGATTGTCTCTGTTCAAAGCTAAATGGATTATATGGGTGTTGGCATTTGTCCTATTAACATTTTGACTGAACTATCTTGATCCTGGAAACATGTTACAATGTGTTACACATGTTACAAGTTATACATGTCACGCAGGGAGGTTATCTGGCATTTTTTTCTTTTGTTTTCAATATGCTGCCTTGTCCCTACTTCCGGAGAATCTGATTTATTTGATCTTGGGTTTGACCCAGACAATTGTATATTTTAAACTTTTCCTCATCATTCTAATTGTATCACAATTAAGAATAAACAACCTAGGGGCACCTGGGTGGCTCAGTCGTTAAGCGTCTGCCTTTGGCTCAGGTCATGATCCCAGGGTTCTAGGATCGAGCCCTGAATCGGGCTCCCTGCTCTGTGGGAAGCCTGCTTCTCCCTCTTCCTCTGTCCTTGCTGTGTTCCCTTTCTTGCTGTGTCTCTCTCTCTGTCAAATAAATAAATAAAATCTTAAAAAAAAAAGAACAAACAACCTAAAAATGAAACAGAAATGGGATCAGAGTATCACAGTTAATACTTACTCTATGTTTACTACTGGTCCACTAAAAGTTGGATTAAACTAATTCTGAGGGTGTAGGCAGTTCTTGGTAGGTTTTTGGATAATAACCTCTAAGAAAGAAAAAGAGGATTCTAGGTAGATGGAAGAGCAATCAAAGCACGACTAATGAAGTAATGTATGGCATGTTTTGGAAATGAAGGATAGATTGGTAGGACCAGAGGTACCCTTAGAAGAGACATATGCATCTGTGCATGAGATTCTTATCTGCTTACCAGGCTTCTTCAAGCAGTTTATGGAATCAGCACTGAAGTATTAAATACTATGGAATGTATCCAGAATATATAATGTTTATTAGGCTCAAAAAGCTAATAAAATGCCCAGGTTCTCTGTGAACTAAAATCAAGAATGATCCCAGAGAAGACTTGAATCAGGGCATTGGCAAGCACTCAGGAGCCAGTACCAATGGATAAGGATGACTCCTGAGAACACTAGTTTGCATGTGAGATTATTTCCAAGTGGATATTATGCCAAAATTGGATGGCACATTCCAGCTTCCTGATAAGGCAGCTTGATAATGGAGTTGTTTCCATACAGGTATGCTTGTATGTGCATACAGACACAACACACCTTCTCAATCTCAATCTCATCCCCACGCAGGGCTCAATCTCATCACCTGGAGATCACTATCTGAGCCAATATCAAGAGTCGGACACTCAACTGAATGAGCCACCCAGCGGCCCCTGGTGCTGCATATCTTGCACCAGATGCTCCCTTTGTCATCCTCTTACAGCATAGACCTTGTGTTCACTTAGGCACCAAAGCAAACATTTTGGTTTTAGTAACACCTTGAGGAGGAAATTTAATTGCACTCCATTCTAGAAAGGTAAATAGGGGCTTTCTCCCTATATATTTTCTCCCCATTATTTTGTTAAGAATATATAATTCTGAATCATCCATAAAGGCAGGAATAGATCTGATTCATTTATGACTATAGTAGCCCCAATGCCAATACCATATCTGCCCCAAAGCAAGTGTTCAATAAAAGTTTGCCAATAAATACAAAAATGAACTATTGGGATTTCATCAAGATAAAAAGCTTTTGCACAGCAAAAGAAACAGTCCACAAAACCAAAAGACAACCGACAGAATGGGAGAAAATATTTGCAAATGACCTATCAGATAAAGGGCTAGTATCCAAAATCTATAAAGAACTTATCAAACTCAACACCCAAAGAACAAATAATCCAATCAAGAAATGGGCAGAAGACATGAACAGACATTTTTCCAAAGAAGACATCCAAATGGCCAACAGACACATGAAAAAGTGCTCAACATCACTCAGCATCAGGGAAATCCAAATCAAAACCTCCATGAGATACCACCTCACACCAGTCAGAATGGCTAGAATTAACAAGTCAGGAAATGACAGATGTTGGCGGGGATGCGGAGAAAGGGGAACCCTCCTACACTGTTGGTGGGAATGTAAGCTGGTGCAACCACTCTGGAAAACAGTATGGAGGTTCCTCAAACAGTTGAAAATAGAGCTACCATACAATGCAGCAATTGCACTCCTGGGTATTTACCACAAAGATATAAATGTAGGTATCCAAAGGGGTACGTGCACCCCAATGTTTATAGCAGCAATGTCCACAATAGCCAAACTGTGGAAAGCACCAAGATGTCCATGGACAGATGAATGGATAAAGAAGATGTGGTATATATACACAGTGGAATATTATGCAACCATCAAAAGGAATGAGATCTTGCCATTTGCAACGACGTGGATGGAACTGGAGGGTGTTATGCTGAGTGAAATAAGTCGATCAGAGAAAGACATGTATCATATGACCTCACTGATATGAGGAATTCTTAATCTCAGGAAACAAACTGAGCGTTGCTGGAGTGGTGGGGGGTGGGAGGGATGGGGTGGCTGGGTGATAGACATTAGGTAGGGTATGTGCTATGGTGAGTGCTGTGAATTGTGCAAGACTGTTGAATCACAGATCTGTACTTCTGAAACAAATAATGCAACATATGTTGAGAAAAAAGAAAAGAAGAGGATGGCAGGAGGGGAAGAATGAAGGGGAGTAAGTCGGACCGGGAGACAAACCATGAGAGATGATGGACTCTGAGAAAGAAACTGAGGGTTCTAGAGGGGAGGAGGGTAGAGGGATGGGTTAGCCTGGTGATGGGTATTAAAGAGGGCACATTCTGTGTGGAGCACTGGGTGTTATGCACAAACAATGAATCATGGAACACTACATCAAAAACTAATGATGTAATATATGGTGATTAACATAACAATAAAAAATTTTAAAAAAGTTTGCCAATAAATAATGAATGAAGGAAGCAAACTGAAAAGGAAACCTGACTTTACAAGAAAAGAAAATGTAATTTATTACCTAATATAAAAGTTCACCAAAGCAGTGGTTTAAATGTGAATTCTGAATGGAAAATAAGTTGGCTAATAAACCATGTGTTTTTCACAAAAGCTTAAGAAAGACTCTTTGTCCCAAGGAACCTAGAATTTATCCATCTCATAGATCTAAAGACTGATAAAGCATGCAGTATGAAAAGTGAAAAATAAAGTCAACATCTTAGATGAATGTGCTAATTTCTCAGGAAAAAAACATTATAAATCTATCCAGTGAAAGGTAAGCACCCTTTACATAAACTGCAACTATAACAAATTAAGCTGATTATAATGGAAATTAATATATTGCTGTAATATTTTTCATTCCCATTTTGTTGAAGAAACACGTGACTCATTTTATGATAAAATCAAAATCATTCATGAAAAGTAGAGATGGACTCACTATGAGTTGAAATGAGACTTTCTTCTCTTGCATTATACATGAGCAATTTGCCAAATTGCCAACTAACTGTCCAGAGGCCCATTTTTTAATACATGAATGAGCTAATGTAGCCGTGCAGATGATGGTAAAAGGAGGAGTTCACCTTGCATTAGCCTTGACTCACCACAATAAATTTAAAATGTTACCAGAAATAGTCGTCCTCTTTTTGTAAGTGACCTACATGCCCTGATTTAAACATTTGCATGTCCAAATGCCTTGATGGAGGGCATTCTGCTTGCCTAAGAAGATATGTCTCTTGGAAGAATGCTCAGTGAGGACCCAGAGGCAAAGTTGGTAGCTGGTGATGTCATGAAGAGGGAGCCACATGAGAGTAGTGGTCTTGTACTCTGCCTGCTCTGAGAGACCCATTAATGAAGAAGTCAAATTATGAAGGAATTGGTATTAATGGGAATATTCTTTAAGTTAATTTTCAACCAAAGTACCTCCTTTTTAAAATCTTTACAGTAGAGGGATCGCCTCCTGCATTTTCCATGCTCTCATACAGATTGAAATATATTTTATAGCTACCTTAATCATTTATACAACAATGTTGAATCGCAGATAAATAAATGATATGAATTTAAAGTGAGATATTCCTAAATAAGAATCTTGGCTCCATCACTTTATTATGGTGTGAATCTGGATACGTGACCCAGCTTCCTAGAGCCCAGGTTTCTGTATTTATGATGTACAGATAACAGTTCCTACCTAATGGGGTGATGATAAGGAGCAAGTAAAATAATACTTGTTAGTTTCTGTTGTAGTATTGGCAGCCTGTGATGTATGAAGAATGTACTACATGATGGAAGCATGCAGAAGAATAAATATTCTCCCGCCCCTCAAAAAGCTCAGGGTCTTGTGGGGAAGTTATATATGAAGCAGTATTTATAGCATGACCCATATGTCCAATAACCTCAATATGTGGAAAACCATGAAATAGAGTGGAGGAATTTTCCATCTCAGTTTTAAATACTTGTTTTGTTTGTTTCTATCTCTATTTCAAAGATCTTTGTAAAAAAGTGTGATTTCCTTGGAAATTCAATTCCCCTGATTCCTTTCTCTTCATGAGAATGATGCTTACATCTTTGGGTATTGAAGTTTTTCTTAAGCACACTGTAGAAAATCCTCTGAAAACACATACACAATGATCAAGAAGATGGGGTGCATAATGAACAATTCAACTAAATTAAAATTGTATGGGATCAATACCAAATAAATGTCACAGACCGTGAAGACTTACAGAAGTAAATATCTGATTCTGACATTTCATATTTTAAGCTAGATTTAGTGTGTGCATTGACAAGTTATTACGATACTACAATGAATGAATGATGTATTAGTCAAGATGGGAGGTCATGCTGCAGTAGCAAACAACTCAAAATCCAAATCACTTACAACAAATAGATATTTTTATTTGTTTTCACAGGAGATTTCTGCTCATTTCATTGTCACTGGGTACTAAGGCTAACAAAGTTTCCATTGTTATCTGAACTCAAACTTCAGGGTATGCCATGGTTGGGGGAGAGAGCTTAGAAATTGGTTGCCACTTCTTAACTACATCCACTTGGAAGGACTACATTTCTTCACCTCACATTGCCTTAATAAAAACAAGCCATAAGATCACGCCTAACATCAAGGGGATTGGAATGTGCCTTGGGAGAGGGAAGACTCAGTAATGAATGACACCTACTAATGTCTACTATAACCCAACATTTCTTTTCCACATACAACTAGCCAACACTCATCCCTTCTCTACAAAGGTACCCAAAGTCCCATTTAGTACATCATCAAGCTCTCAAGGATGCATAGAAATATCTTCACTGGGTATGAATACAGCTCCTTTTAATCCTTTTGACCAATGAACTAAAACAGACAAACAAACAAAAGCCAGGTTGTTTTTTTTCCCCCCATTGAACCACTCTACAGTGGTGGAACAAGGATAGGACCTCTGCATCAAACACTCCCATTTGGAGAGGAAAACAATAGTTACACATAGTCACTGGTACAGAGCAACACTGAAACCCCACTAGGCAGATGATGTGAGAGTCCCTGAGCTGTAAAGGGAGAGTATATCTTAATTCCTTTCCTTGGGAAGAATTCTCAGTTCTACTCTCCAAAAAAGATTGTTCATGTTTCTCCATTTTCTGCCTTCAGCTTGTAGAGTCTTCCTTTTCTATTTTCTTCTTTACCCACAGTAAAGAAGGTGCTGAGGATGAACTTGGTCAGGGGGAGGGAGTGGAAGGAAGGTCTGTGAGAATTTCTACATGTCCTGTCTAGGTAGTTAGGTGCTCAAGGGTCATTTTACACCTAGAATAATCTCAGCCTCCTGGTTCCCTCATCAGTAATTTGACCAGTTTCTTATCAGTTTGATTCCAGTGAGTGGTGTGTGCCAGTAGTCATACTCATGTTCTTTTTTGAGATGGTTTCTAGAACTGCTTTTTTTATTGTTATCGTTTTTTGGGTTTTTGTGTGTGTGTGTGTGTTTCTTGGCTTCAAGGAGAGTTTTATTCAATTTAGTGACTAGGACCTTGAACCTATCTAGCTTCTGTTGGGCAGGCCACAACAGTTATGATTTATCCTCTATCTGATTTTAATCCAATTGAAAAATTTACTGGGTGCCACACTCTACTTCTGATCCTTTCCCTGAAGCATTTTACATGGTTGAAAGGTTATACTAAGCATTTGAACCTGGAAGCCGTTTTAATTTTATCTTTTACTGTTTGGGGTCAAGAATATTACTGTTTACCTTGCCAGGTTCTGAGTTTTTTGATGCTTTACATTTCTTTTTACTTCTGCTTTGCACACTGCTCTTTCTTAAGCTCATCTTTATCTTGTAATATCTTGCCAAGTCAAGCTGACAGCATTCAACACTACTAATGTTATTTGTATTAACTTCTAGAGCTATAAATCTATTAGGTACATGGTTCACTGTGGTCACTAGGCACAACTTCCTCTGAAGTTATCAGAGAAGAGAATTTCAACAAATGCTTTGTCAATGCATAATGAGAGCCTTCGCTTAAAGCTGTCATTAAATTATAAGATTAGATTAGATAATGCTATGTAACAAATAAGACCTAAATCTCAGTGGGTTTAAGCAACAAGAGTTTATTTCTTGGTTATGCCTCATGTCCAGTGTAAGTTGTAAAAAGCAGGGATGGAGGAAGAGAGGTTGGGGGAGAGCTCTATTTGTCTGGGATCCAGGCTGACAAGGGCTGCATCTGCTAATAGTGCCCTGTAATGTTAATAATGAGGCTGTGTGACCCAAAACCACTTAACCAGTTCAATTAAGGCAAAATATCTAACTTATAAATTTGTAAAATGAAATACAAGCTGAAATATTTCTATGATGCTTTAAAACATGTACATATTTGTAGACCCCACATATAGTATGCTTGGTATTAGAGAATAAACACTTGAAACATTTCTCACTTATATAACATTGAGAAACATCAGAGGTTATTGGCCATGTTAGTCAAAACACCTATTCTTTCATTTCAATTAATCACTGAATGAAATGTTTTCAATTTTTTTTTCAAATTTGAGCAGTCATTGTAAAAATATAGATAAACAATTGACCAAAACAAATAAAAAATTGATACAGTAAAACTGTTCCTAAGGGAAAGAAACAACAACAAAAGACATTGTGAAAGCATGAAGTACACAGGTTACAAAATAATAGCCACCCTAATTTTGGCTAGGGCTTTGCATTCTTAGATTTTCAGAAAGAATTTCCACTGATGCAGAAATGGACCCTGGCCCACCACTGGGATCTTGCTGCTCCAGTGTGGACCAGGAGCAGCATCAGCATCACCTGGGAGGTGTGTTAGAAATGCAGAGTTTCGGCCCACCAGGCTTGAGTTAGAATCTGTGTTTTAACAAGATGCAGGTGTTTTCTGTCCATGTTAAAGTTTGAGAAATCCTGCACCAGAGGATTGTAAAATCACTTCGACCTTGTTAAAGAAAGCCTTTGACAATCTGTACAGCCCCCACAAAAACCTGTAGGCATAAAGAAATGGAAAGTACCTTTCTTCTAGTCAGCTTTGAAATTAGAAAATTCTTGAGAAGATAGACACAATTTGTCCACTCTTTCCCCTGCCTTCCAGATCACATAAGCCAATAAGTAATCTATTGGCCTTGCAGAAACCTGATCTGAAGAAGACAACTGTATTTTCAAATGTCAAATCTACCAGACTTTGAGGCTGCCTGTGTGTTAAAGCCCCCAGATTTGTGTCAGACGCTCTGACTTGGCAGGGCACATCTGGTAACATAAGCTGTCGAAGAGAGAGAAACGTCTACTTTCTTCTAAACCAGGAGAAAAGAGAATTTACCTTAGGGAGAGGAAGGTGACTCCATCCTGTAAGACAAACTCTGGAGTGGGAGAAGGAATATCAAGGGCTATAGCGTATCCGTGACATGTCAGGGCTGAACAGGAATCACTGATGTGTGTGGCAGCCACATGGGCCCTTCTCACTCTCTCAAAACAGCTATCAGATATGCTACTCCTCTGTCGCCAGTTCTGCCTGTAGAGACCAGAGCCCGGGTCTGTCATGGACTTCAAGGCCTGCAGGACCTAGTCTAGGTGACCTCTCGGTCCTCCTGCTACCCTCCCTCCTCCTCACTCGGTGTGTTCCAGAGGCACCAGGGGCCAAGCATGTGCCAACCTCAGGTCCTCTGCATTTACCATCGCCTCTTCCTGGAATGTTCTCTCTCAGACGCACACAGGGGTAAGTATTTTGTCACTGCATTGAGGTTTCCTTATCCAGCACTCCTTACCCTAGCCCCTGTGGGAATGCCCAATAGACCTGCACCCACCCCACCCCAGATCCCCCTATTCTCTTTCCCTCTTTTATCCTTTATAACACCTATCCCTATCTAACATATTTATGACTATTTATATAATTAATTGTCCCCACCCACCAGAACACAAACTCCACCAGAGCAGTGACTTTGCTTGCCCACTGCAGTTATCTGTGTCTAGTGTCCTGAGTAGGGGCGAGCCCTGTGACAGGTGCTCAGTGAGTAGCATGAATGATAAAATCAGTGCCTGAGTAGGGGGGCTGTGATGTTTCTTTAACACCCAGGAAGCTCTCCTCCCCCCACCAAGACCCGTCACCAGCCCCTAAGACCTCGGTCCACTGCCTTCTCCCAAACTCAAAACCTCTGGTTTATAAATGAGCCAGTTTTGTACTGTCATTTAAGAGAAGAACTACAGGAGATAGCAAGGTGTCCACTAAGTGTATCCTTAATTTCTAAGGATTTTACCCTTTCCCATATATAGTTTCTGGTTGGTTTTGTAACAAAGTACCACAAACTTCGTGGTTTAAGACAACAGAAATGTATTCTCTCTTTTTTCTGGAGGCTAGAAATCCAAAATCAGCACTAAGGGGCCAAAATCCCTCCAGAGGTTCTAGGGGAGAACTATGTCTTATCTCTTCAGGTTTCTGGTGGCTGCTGACATTCCCTGGCTTTTGGCTTTTGGCTTTTTGGATCTTCAAGACCTGAATATTCACATCTGTTTCATCTTCTTTTCACCTTTCCCTCTACATGTGTGTCAAGTTTCCCTCCTCCTTTCTTTTATAAAGATACAAGTGATTGCCTTTAGGAGCAACCCCAAAAACCCAGGATAATAATCTCTTCATCACCTGATCCTTAATTGATCACATTGGCAAAGACCTTTCTCTTCTCTCCTCTCCTCTCCCCTCCCCTCCCCTCCCTCCTTCCCTCCCCTTCCCTTCCTTTCCTCTCCCTTCTCTCTTCCTTTTCTTTCTTCTTTCTTTCTTTCTTTCTTCTCTTTCTTTCTTTCCTTTTTTCTTTCTCTTTCTTCCTTTCTTCTTTCTTTCTTTCCTTTTTTCTTTCTTCTCTTTCTTCTTTCTTTCTTCTTTCTTTCTTTCTTTCTTTCTTTCTTTCTTTCTTTCCTTTTTTCTTTCTTTCT
>NW_027397140.1:3416589-3526637 GCF_003265705.2 Callorhinus ursinus
TTCTTTCTTTCTTTCCTTTTTTCTTTCTTTCTTCTTTCTTTCTTTCTCTTTCTTTCTTCTTTCTTTCTTTCTCTTTCTTTCTTCTTTCTTTCTTTCTCTTTCTTCTTTCTTTCTTCTTTCTTTCTTTTTTCTTTCTTTCTTTCTTCTTTCTTCTCTTTCTTTCTTTCCTTTTTTCTTTCTCTTTCTTTCTTCTTTCTTTTTCTTTCTTTCTTTCTTTCTTTCTTTCTTTCTTTCTTTCTTTCTTTCTTTCTTTCTTTCTTTCTTTCTTTCTTTCTTTCCTTTCCTCCCTCCCCCTTCTCCTCTCCCTCCTCCTTCTTCTCCTTCTCCTAATTCCAACAGGCCCCAGGGATTAGGGGATTAGGGCATAGATGTTTTTCAGGGAACCGTTTTTCCATCTACACACTAGAGATTTTGTAACCTCTATTAAAAGACAATTCATAAAATACTTTATAAACATTTCAAAAAGGAAAAGAAATTAAGAATCAAAGAATTAATTTTTAGTACTTTTAGTATTCACATGTAAAGTTGTATCATTTTTCTTCTTTTTCCCCCAAACAGTATGTGCTTCTTGGAACCACTTTGATTTTGGTATCATCTAATATGGAAAAATTAATTATAGCTGTTTCTGATGAGTATTGACTTAAAAATGCCAACTGCAATTAAATATTATTGTAAAAATGAAAATTATTTTTTTGAAGATTTTATTTATTTATTTGAGAGAATGAGAGACAGAGAGCACATGAGAGGGAAGAGGGTCAGAGGGAGAAGCAGACTCCCTGCTGAGCAGGGAGCCCGACATGGGACTCGATCCCGGGACTCCAGGATCATGACCTGAGCCGAAGGCAGTCGCTTAACCAACTGAGCCACCCAGGCGCCCCATGAAAATTATTTTTAAGGAAGAACAATGTTTGGTGCTCTGGTTTTACAATGTATATGTTTGCACATAAAAGGAAAAACATATCTGTGTAGTTTTTGATAATATGAAGCCCTCCTTTTGTTTTTTATATGTAATTGGTACACAGAAAGCACACTGTATAATGCATGGATAATATTTGAATGGTGATATAAATATATTTTTAGTCATGAATTTTATCTGTTTCACTTTAAAGAAAATGCCATTTGCATATATTCATGGGTTATGAATGCATGAGAGACACTGTTTTTCTTCATTTAGTACTTTTATGTTGGTGGAGAACAGAATCCTCTAGTTATTAACAGATTTAGTTCTCTGGCAAAATCCTATAGGAGGAAATTGAGAATGCCATGAATAATATTGAAGACTCACACATAGATTCAGAAAATCTTCAACTGCCCTTGATTTTAAATACTTTTAGAATCTTTTTAAAACCTAAAACAACATGTGGTTATTTCAAATGCCATGATATGTTATTTTGGCTAAAAAGGTATTTATAATAAGGGTTGTGAAAAGAAAAGAAAATGGTGTCAAGTTATATTTGGTTGAGATTATTTAAATTCCCTTTTGCCCTTGAAGTCTTTAGGTCCCATTGTTTTCTAAACAATAGGTTTCTAATAATCACACATTCCTCATTTCTTCCAATTGTAAGACGCATGTTTTTATTTTCATGTTTTAGTATTTCTGAAGTTGAAAAACATATCTGCTGTAAAGGGAGGAATAAGTTTTGATACCTTGGGACAAGTCCATCCCTATCCAAGTGAAAACAGCCACTAGGGTGAGGGTTGTTTTCACTTGATTTTCATGTTGATCTTCATGGGTAATTCCATAAGGAGTTGACTTGTAGAGTTTCTATAACTCTTGCTATTGTTTAAAATGCTTTCCAGGAGATGATATTATCATTCCTTATTGAAACAAAAAGTTGGACATGCATAATATTGCCAGCCATGAAACTCAGAGCAGTGTACATTGCCAAGGCTTTTGGAATAGATTGTAGAAATTTCACCGTTTGTTGAAGTTGTATATTCATGTATCATTATTCTAGCATTGAAAAGCTCACATTGTGATTCTATATAATATTGGATGATAATTCTCTATGACTTTAGTTGTGATGCCCCCTAAGGCCTGGAAAGCATTCAGCTCAGGCTTAACTCATGGGCCATGGTTATTAGAGATGATAGAATTGCCCCCTAGACTTCCTTCATGTAGGCTAAGGTGGAGTCTGTGCAATTTCTACTATATCCTGCCTTATCTGAACTAATCTTTCTGCTGAATAGAAAGGTCAATACAGAAACTTATGGAGAAAGATATCTATCTTTCTAAGGTGTCCCTGATAGCTTATGGGACTTACTCAACTCTTAACTCTGGGATCCTGGGGAGTATGGGGGACTTGACTGAGACACATACTGCAGGATGTTCTTAGCCTGTACTTGAAGTCCTGTTGGCTATAACCTTGATTAAATGCTGTATGAGATAAATTGAACAGATTTGGTTCCAGCCTCTGCCAATCAGATTAATCAGAGTGGCTGACAGAGTGATGTAGTCATGGGAAAATTTGCCAAGTCATGATGGTTAGAAATGATGGGTCCATTTTGTTAGGTGACAATTCTTTACACGTCTCTTATGTTTCTTCATGTATTGTGAGCAAGGTGCTGACTGCTCTGATTACCTTCATTTCTGGACTACCCTTTTAGGCATGCTCGTATAGTCAGCAGCCTTGGAAGACAGAAGTAGTCTCTCTCTTTTTTTCTCTCTCTCCTTGGAACAAACAGCAGTCATTCTTACTGCACATTATAAATAATCTGAGTTTTTAAAATCAGAGCTCCTTTCCTGTAAGGCCACCCACTGCATGGGCAGGTGTCCTCTGGCTCTCAGTGCTACCAAGTAGGACTAGGTTTCACGGAAATGCTAATATCCTGGATACTGCTATTGTTGTAATACACTGTCCTTCATCTTTGACCCAGGAGTCTTCTGTCTTCTGCCAGCATCCATGAAACAATGAAAGGCTAACATGTAAGCTTGCAAGTATGGTGAAATTGCAGACCCTTCACGGTTCTTGACATATAAGAGAAACTGTTTAACTTTTAGCAATATATTATTCAGTTAAAGAAAAAAATAGAAATGGGTTTAGCTTGTGTGTACAGAATTTTCTCTGATATTCTTTGATTTCCCTTTGGAAATTATACAGTCAGTCCTAAAGGTTATAAAGAAGTCAAAATCTCAAGCACTAGATAAAGAAAGAAAATTGTGTATACAATGCCCTTTATAACTGCTAATGGCCAAAAGTAATTCAGAAAAACCTTGAGTCTACAAATACAAGCACAATTTAGAATCAAATTTTGATTATGAAAATGAGGAAAGTGGGAGGTAATTGTAAGGAAATTGTGTACTATTGTTACACAGACTTTTAAAAATATATTTAATGTAAGATACCTTTTTTCTCCAAAAGTTTTATTACCTTGATTGTACATCAAATAATTAATGAAATTTTGGGACTCAAAAGTTTTTAATTCTTTCTTTCAAAGATAATTTATTATATCTACAAAAAATAATACTCATAACTTCAGACTCTAGATTGTTAAAGAGAAAAAGAAATAGAAAGGAAGCCTATGGATGTACCTGAAAAAAGTAACAAAAGAAAATTGGTTTAGATCAGAATGAGGTTTGGAAAGCGAGAAAATTCTCATTTTTCTTGTTGTTTGCATATTTCCATTTTTCTACCTTAAAATATAACACTAAGAATTTTTTTATGATTTGTCTTATAATTTTTGGAAGCAGAATCACTCTTTTTTTAAGATTTTATTTATTTATCATAGAGAGAGACAGAGGCAGGCAGAGGGAGAAGCAGACTCGATCCCAGGACCCCGGGATCATGACCTGAGCCAAAGGCAGACACTTAACCAACTGAGCCACCCAGGTGTCCCAAAGCAGAATCACTCTTTGTTTCCATTTCTCTTTTTACTTTGTACATACTTGAAGTGATAAAGGAGCAGCCCATAATTCTTAAGCTATTTAAACCAGTTAAAAAAAAACCAAGTAGGCACCACACCAAAGCTGTTTCTTGATCTTCCCACAGTGAACTGTACTATTATCCATGGGAAATGACTGTGATCATTTTCAGTTTTCCCTACAACCCTCCCCGGGGAACCTTGCCCAGGTCATATGTGGCAGTAATCTACTTCTCTATTAATAGACCTTAAATTTACATATCCCCATGTTGAACAGTACATAGTTGTACTGTATCTCAACAATACTGATATTGAATAAAATTTCTGACTATTCATGTTATGGATAGCAACTCATGACTTTTGCTTTTTCTTGCTGTGAGGAATTAATAACACTTATTATGTTGTATTCTTACTACTTTTGTTGTTTCTGTTTCAAAGGCAATACTACATTTTGTTCATCTGTGTATTCTTTACTTCCTTATGTAGTGCTCATAAATATTTATTTAATCAGTGATTGAAAGCCAATCAGAGAAAAATACATAATATAGTCAATTCTTATGCACAGTAGTTACATCCTTATAAATTTGCCACAAACACTGAACTGCTGAACACTGAACTGCTGTGTCTAGGGGAAATACAGGGTGAGGTTCCTATGAGCCTCTGGTCACATTTTTGTTAATAATCAATAGACAACCATGTATTAAACAGACAGTGTATGTCTGTTTAAAGACACTTTATTAAATACGTACTGTTGATTCATTAACTTTGAACTCATGGCCAACAACACTATAACTCATGCCTGAAGGAAACTTATCTAGATTTTCTCTGTAAGGCATATCACAGCTTTCTTGCACTTCAGCATTACACTTGGGGACCATTTTATTTATTTATTTTATTTATTTATTTTTTTTTAAAGATTTTATTTATTTAAGAGAGAATGAGAGATAGCACGAGAGGGAAGAGGGTCAGAGGGAGAAGCAGACTCCCCACTGAGCAGGGAGCCCGATGCGGGATTCGATCCTGGGACTCCAGGATCATGACCTGAGCCGAAGGCAGTGGCTTAACCAACTGAGCCACCCAGGCGCCCGGGGACCATTTTAAATGGTGAAATTACCAAAAAGCACAAAAGTACAAAAAAATGACACTGAATAGACCACAAAAAGGACACTTGTTTGCAATATGAGAGCTGAAGCAAGAAAGAAGATTGACATCTACTTCAACCTCATGTTGAAGGGACACTGGGGACGTGTACATGTGAGACTCAAATGTTTGCTTTTCTGTTCATGTCTGCAAATGACCATGAAAACAATGAGGCTGTAGATTTGGGGGTGACAAATTTCAGTGAGTAAGAAAGTTTGCAAATACGGAACTTGCGAGTAATGAGGACGGACTATATACATATTAATTGCCCTTCTGGTCACACTTAGTTTCCCAAAGCAAGGTTTGAACTTAAATTGCTTCTGAGATACAGGTCTCAGCACTGAAAACCCTGAGTTTAGGACCTTGTTATCAAGCATACATTTATTAAAATCCCAACATATATTTTACTGACTCTGTTTTCTATATTATGCTTATGTAGCTCTATAGATTTTGGATGCATATTTCTCTATACACAGCTTTGTTCTTTTTTTTTGTCTATGGAGTAAATGTTTTAAAGTATATTTGTTTCTCACTATCTGCATACAGGGATCACCCTTTATTTTCATTTCCAAAGAGGAACACAGGGTGAACCATAAGCCAGACACGTTAAATACCAAACACTTAGGAATTATAGCAGACAAGAAGAGCTAATCAGCCCAAGTAATCACTCCTCAGAGCTTGGTGGAAAGAGTTGAAGCAGCATGGGAGATAATAGATTAACCAGTGTCCCAAGAGAACAAGTATCCTTGCAGATACACTGCATCATCTGAATTAGTAATTCAGATGAAAGCTTCTGAATTACCTAATTACAGAAAGCCTCTGAATTACTAATAGTTTACACTATGAAATAAGCTTTTTGTGGGTCAAAAAATAGGTAATTTTATATGGTTCCAGGTAATAATTGGAATGGGTTATAATAAGGCATAACAGAGAAAATAGCAAATGGGTGTGAGGCTTCCAATGCCAGTTATCCACAGAGGTGGTTTCCAGAGAGGTGATGAAAGCAGCAAAGGGGTGGAAGTAAGGAGGGTGTGGTGTTTTTGTACAACATATAAACCAGACTCATACTGTACTGTTGAATCTTTTTTTTTAAGATTTTATTTATTTATTTGACAGAGAGAGAGACAGCGAGAGCAGGAACACAAACAGGGGAGAGGGTCAGAGGGAGAAGCAGGCTTCCTGCCAAGCAGGGAGCCTGATGTGGGACTGGATCCCAGGACCCTGGGATCATGACCTGAGCCGAAGGCAGACGCTTAAGGACTGAGCCACCCAGGCGCCTGAATACTGTTGAATCTTTGCTACAACTGAAATTTCTGCTATGATGACTCTGAATTGTTGGTGGGGAAGACAGTGAACTACCTGAGGGATGTCTGCAGACATCTTGGTAACTGTGATTTGATAATGGTAACCATGTACCCTTTAACTGGAGATGGCTGTAAATTTGCAAGTAAATGTACAAATTTACTTTGTGAATTGAGAGATAGATGACACATATCTAAATATAATTTCACTTATTAATAGATCTCCATACACCTACACTTGTAACCCCAAGTGGGAAATCATTGCCAACATTGAACAAATGTTTGCTATGTTTAAAGCATCATTTTAAGATCTGGGGAGGATACAGAGAGGCCTAAGACATAATTACCATCCTTTGGGATTTTAGATTCTGGTTGGAAACATGATATATGTTATAAAAATTAGAGAGGTCAGTACACTTTTTAATAATTTTTAGATTATGATAGCAAAGAACAATTCATTATTAGTAGTAGTAGTTAATATTATATATTATAATTATATAATTACATTAAATATAATGTATATTATAATTATAATACAAATATTATATTATAAAGTAAAGTTCAGTGTTTTGCTGTGGAATCCAGGTGTGTGGCCCGTCTGCAGTGGTTACCACACTGTAGGGATTGCTCTGGTGTTCTGCTTCCACACAGTCTCCAACGCTGACTGACCAGGGGAAGAGACTAGGTTTGAGTATCTAGACCACCTGAGAATTAAAGCAAAGACATCAGATGGAGAACCAAAACACCATCTTTTTACAGAATAACACTAAGTATGGAAGAATACTGGGAGTATTCTTAAATCAGTGGGCATGGGGACTTTTCGAACTGTACCCTAGAATAGACACCATATTCTCAGTCATCCCCATTGGTGAGGGGGGGAGAGAGGAAGGGAAGACGATAGACCCAAGCTGAGCATTCTGGGTTTATCCTGCAATTCAGAGTCAGATAAACCTCTCTTTCCTCCTCAGCATAAATAAGTGAGTGGGGGCAAGGAGGCACACCATCACTTCTCCTGTCAGATAAAGTCCTCAGTGCACAAATATCAGTGAAAGCAGAAGGGTATTTAACAACTTCAATTTCTATACACTGCAAATGGTCATAGAGGCACAAAAATATAGATTCAGGATCAAAGTTCAGGAGCAGTAGATTGCTGGTTTGTACACCACTGAACACGTAGGCCCTTCAAGTTACCAAAATAACAACCCAGGACCAAACTTTCAGGGACACAAGTTCCACTCTCTCATTTGCCCTTTAATGAAATGCAATTTTCAATTATCTCAAGGACCCCGAGTTCCCAATGAAGTAGCAGAACTTCATGTTAAAATGCTAATTTCCACACATAAGTCATGGAGGTGGTGGCAGAAGAACTATGAGCTCCATAATTGCTGCTTACAGGATAATTAAGAGATTAATATTATGAAAGTTAATTATAAAATTATATTAATTAATTTTAATAGCCCAATGATCCTTCTGGAATTGATGTCTGAGAAGAATGTGGTCCTTAGAGAGACCTACTGGGAAAAGTAGAGTCAGACTGACATTTTCAGGCCCAAGTGATGCCCTCTTTGGTCTGAACTGTAGTTCAGGCTACACAGGACACACACAAGGGATGCACATAAATGTCTCAGATTCTTGGGCTGGTGGGGTGGAGTTGGGGTGGGGGAGTAACAACTGTTTCCAAAGGTGAATCTGTGGCAAGAAAATCCTTTCAAGGACCAAAAGGTAAGACTCTTTTTTTTTTAAGATTTTATTTATTTATTTGTGTGTGTGTGTGTGTGTGTGTGTGTGTGAGAGAGAGAGAGAGAGAGAGAGAGAGAGTACAATCAGGGGGAGGGGCAGAAGGAGAAGCAGATTTCCCGCTGAGCAAGGAGACTGATATGGGACTCAATCCCAGGACCCTGGGGTCATTACCTGAGCCAAAGGCAGAGGCTTAACCAACTGAGCCACCCAGGCACCAAAAGGTAAGACTTAGGATGACTTTATAAACTTTATCAGCCTTACATTATATAAGTGGCAATTTTTTTAATATCATGATGATCTTTCCTAAATGTAAGATTTGATGATGCATTCACTATCCAAATTACTGCAATAATGAACTGTCTTCTGGTCCATTTCTAATATAATTTTGAGATCTATGGCATGGAGAATTAGTTTAATGCTGAAACTCAATACTCTATCACAGGCCACAAGCCTTGGGTTTGCCCTGGTGATTGAAGGTATTCTCGGTATTCTCAGTGTGAAATCATCTGTACTCTGTCTTCCTCCCTAAAATTCATAAATGATGTTTTCTGAGGTTTGTTTTGAGGTTTGTTTCCAGATTAAGGAAAATCTTCAATTTTTCATTTTTCAAGGGAAAAGAAATATATGGAAGCAAGAATAATAAGGGCTGAGACATCATTGTGAAGAAAAAAAGATTTATTTATATGAAGCCAGTGATTTTGGCCTGTCACACAACACATGTCAGACATCTGAAAGAAGCGATGGTATATGTAATGATTTAACCTTGAGCCCATGTAATTGAAGAAGTGAGCACCCTAAGAGTAGTTAGGAGCATGGGCTCTGGAGAAAGACAAATCTTTTTTTCTCCACTACTGGACCTTGAATTGGTGTGCTGGTGGTCTCCAAGACCACTCTCAGGTTCAACAATTTGATGGATGGATTCATAAGACTCAGAGAAATACTCAAGTTATAGTTTATTACCGTAGAAGGACACAGATTAAAATCAGTAAAGAGGTAATGCACATAGGATGAAGTCCAGAAGAAAAGACACAAGTTTCCAAGGGGAAATAGTTGTCTTCTCAATGTAGGGTTGCATAAGTGCTTAATTCTCCTGGCAATAATGTGAGACATAACCTGCTAAGTGTTACCAACCAGGGAAGCCTACCCAAGCCTTGGTGTTCAGGTTTATTGGAGGTCAGTCATATAAGCATGCAGCAACCACAAGGCTGGACAGCCACTCAGTCTTTCACACCCTCATAAGTGAAACTGACACAGCATGCCTAAAGCCTCAGACAAACAACAGACATAACCAGAAGTCACGTTGTAAGCGTAAATCCTCTGGTCATACTGACACAAGCTGGTCCAGGGCCTCAGCCATACAAAACCCTCATCCGGCCCCAGAAGGCATCTCCAGGAGCTGACCAAAACCACTCCTTTCTTTGGAATGTGCAGAGTGTGAGTACCTAAGCCTGCTTAACCAACTCTTCATTGCGGTTATTCAGCCTCCCTGGGGCTTAGTGACTTTTTGGGAAAACTGGGCTAATAAAAAATAGCCTCCTTAAAAACTTATCATGAGGATAAAACATATACATATACATGTAATGTGTTCATAAACATGCCTAATTCAAAACAAGAACTCCATGTGACCATTTTTAGATTTTAAAAAATCATACGAATTACGTCCGCTTTCAAGAAGATAGAGTATGATTCATTTTCCTATTCCTCCCATTAAGTATAACTAAAACCCTGGAGATTATATATGAAACAATCACCAGACTTTGAAAGGTGGAAAGCAAAAGGCAGTTAGGGACCAAGAGACCCAAGGAACAACACAGCAGTGAGTTCTGTAGGCTTACTTTTTGCCTCATATATCCTCAACTAAGAATTGAAGCTGGTGAGCCAGAAATGTCAATAGGAGCAGACAAAAAAATTCCCAAGGAAAGCCGCCCTCTCTAACCAAACTGGCAAGAAAGGGGGAGCCTAGGAAGACAGATAACTTTTGGACAATAACCTCTCTACTGCAGCTAAACACTGTAGACCTCCCTCCACGCAGGACAACAAAGGCCAAGTGGGGTGCCTAAACTTCCACTCTCATCAGGTATAATGAAGGGCCCAGTATCCTATCCCCACTGGGTTATTGTCAGAAAAGACCATTAGGGAGCAAGGATGTTCATCTCTGATGAGTAGTAAATAGCCTCTTCCACCCCTCCTCCCACCATTGTGTCATTGGAGACCATATGAGGAGTCTGGACTTCCTGGCCATCATGGTGGTATCAAGCACCTTTTCCAGCTGGGGCTGTGTCAGACGATACCTGAAGGAGAGTAAGGACTTTCATCAGTGCCTAGTAGTAATAAGACCACACTATACCTCTCTCATCCCCATGAGGCCATATGGATAGCAGTAAAAGCAGTTATATGCATTCTAGCCAGGGTGACATTAGCAGGGGTCTACTGTGGAGTGGAAATTCCTACACCACCCATTCATTACAAGGAGACTTTCTTCTCCTCAATTGTCCATGGTGGCTGGAGGTGAGAGAGAAGCTTAAAAAAAAAAAGAAACTCAAAGTCATATTGGCTGAAAACATCCTAAATTTTGCAAAAACCACAAACCTGGAGAACCATGAGACTGCATAAATCAGAAACAAGATGAACTTAAATAATCCACTCCAAGACCTATAATAGTCAAACCCCTTCAAACTAAGGACAATGAAAAGAATTTTTTTGGAAAAAATGTGAGAAATAGCAATTTACTTATAGAAAAAAACAATTTGAATGACAACAGATTCCTTTTAAGAAACTGTGGGAGCCAGAAGAAAGTGGTATGACATATTTTTATGTGCTAAAAGAATTGTCAAGCTATAATTCTATATCTAGTATAAAAGAACAGAGTCCAAAAATAACATCATTCCAAAGAAAATAAAAAATCTGGAGCTTTTTTTCCCCCTTACCTGCCTCAGGATTACTCTCTTACTAGAATTAATGAATATAGGAAAATCTAGACACTTCAGAAGAAACCAACTATTAGCCAAAATGGTATATTTACTCCAATCCTATGGCTCCACGTGGCAATCACAGAACAGCTTGACATTAGTATATTTCCCAAATTTGGAGATGACTTCACACCCTGCATTGTGTAAAATTGAGCTACATTTAATTTATGATGCTTAATTTTCTTTTGTGAAAATTTGTTTAGGAAACTACTTCTATATCACTTAGTCCTAACCTTCTTACATATGTACTTTTAAAACATGCCATGTTGTAAGGGGGAAACATCTTAAATGTCTGGACTAGTCTACTTGAATGAGTCTACACATTAGAGAGCTGCTCCTGCCAATGCAGCAGTCCCTAGCCACATAGGGCCATTCCAATTTGCATTTGGTAAAATTAAAATTCAGTCCCTCTGTTGCACTAGGTACATTTTGAGTGCTAAATCTTACTAATGCTCCCATATTGGCAGCAGAGATCCAGAACATTTCCATTGTTGAAGAAGGTCCCAATAACAGTACTACTTCACCAAGGTATCTAGTTACTGTTATTTGGGACATAGTTTAAATGAATTGTGAATATTAGAATTAAGTATCTAAAATGTATATCAAAGTTACCACGTAGAAAAAAATCTAGCTTTGTTTCAGTATTCTCCAACTTTTTTTAATAACTCAGTCTCTTTGTCAGAAAAGTCCAGCTGCCCAATGGAAATACTGATTAAGTGCCCAGAGAGTGCAGATCATTGTACTTGAAGGAGAAAACCAAAATAAAGACTTAGAAAACTTAAAATATACAGTACACATATTTGTTTAAATTGTCCCTCTCCAAAACCCAACCACAAGCTGTCTGCACACACACACACACACACACACACACACACACACACACCCATAAATAACATTAAGCAAAATTCAAGGTCCCCAAAGTTGTCTGTAGACTTTGTTTAAATGTTAATAACACTTAATTGCAAGGTTTGCGTGTTTCTCTTGCTATCTAAAATGCGTTCATGGTGCCCTCATGCAACTGTTTTAGTACTAGGACTGTATTTTGGCGTACAGATTTAATTGAATAATTGTATACAATGCCCTAAACAAGTATGCTTGGAATGAAATTATTAACATTAATTTCAGTAATTAGTTGTGACTATTTCTGCTTTGTGGAGGAATCTTTTGCTTAAGTGACAAGATAAAATATTCACATAAAGATGGTGATACAGGGTTACTGGGATTCACTGTAGGCCCAGAGTTAGGAAACAGCCCTAAATGCAGGAAATCTTCAGGCAGAGTATCAGCATGTCTCTCATTATAAAGGAGAAAATCTAAAAGCTGGTGAAGCTATAGAATCAAATCCAAGAATGCACTGCATCCTTGATAGGAGATGGAGAGGCCGGGGTGTCTGTGTGGCTCAGTGGTTAACCATCTGACTCTTGCTTTTGGCTCAGGTCATGATCTCAAGGTCCTGAGATCACTTAGTGTGGAGTCTGTTTAAGATTCTCTCTCTCTGGGGCACCTGGGTGGCTCAATCATTAAGAGTCTGCCTTCGGCTCAGGTCACGGTCTCAGGGTCCTGGATCAAGCCCCGCATCGGCCTCACTGCTCTGCAGGAAACCTGCTTCTCCCTCTCCCACTCCCCCTGCTTGTGTTCCTTCTCTCACTGTGTCTCTCTCTGTAAAATAAATAAATAAAATCTTAAAAAAAAAAAGATTCTCTCTCTCCCTTTCCCTCTGTCCCTCCCCCTGTCACACTTCCTAAATAAATAAATAATAAATACAATCTTTAAATAAAAAAGAAAAAGAAATGGAGAGGCCACATTGACAGTCCCTCCCCATTCTGCCCTGGTATACCACTGCTCACCTTCAGTATAATGGATTCCCAGTGATTTCTTTATTTTTGGTTAGGTCAGTGGTTCCCAAGCTTTAATGTGCTCAAGCATCAAGTGGTGAACTTGTTAAAATGCAGTTTCCTGAGCTCTGTCAACAGAAATTCTGATTCGCTGGCTTGATGTTAGACCCAAGAATCTGCAGCTTGAAAAACACCCCGTATTAATGAATGTAGGTATTCCAAACACACATGGATTAGAAACACATGGTACTTATTCTTTGAAAAACATGAACCAAAGTCCCTTTTCCTTCATAGATCCTCTAATCTAAATTTTGAACTGTTTTTTATACAATGGATAATAACACAAATTAGAGAATCAGGCAGTCTAGGATTAATCTACATCTCTTTTGGCCTTAACCTTGGACAAATTACTTACTGTTTTTAATACTGAGTTTACCCTCAATATTGTTGTAGTTCATAGTTGTTCTTGTTATTACAATGTACTTTCAGTGGCCATCACCAGTTTAGACACATACACACAGCTTTTATTATAACCTTGCTTGTGGCAGAAGAATTTCTTCTGTAGGATCCTATTGGATTTATAGCCTAGTAACCAGTAGGGTCACAGAGTTATTGTCATCCTTTCTGTAGTTTTAGAATTGTTACCCTTTTCTCTTTTTCTCTTCTCCCATTCCTTTTTCTTTCTTTCCTCCCTTCTTTCCTTTTTTCCTCCTTCCCTCCTTCCCTCCCTTCCTGATAGTTCTAATTCTGATGTTTATTCTTAAAACTATAATTTCTCTCATGTTCCCCCCAAATACCATAAAAATATATATGCAATCTGTTAGATTCAAATGAGAAATTTTATTTCTGGAGGTTTTCATTCTAACTTTGGGCTTATTGAACTAGGATCATTTTATTGACACAAATTTTTAAGGATTTGTTAAAGCTCTTAGCAATGACTTTCCTGGTAATTGCATGAAAAGAAAACTATCCTAAATGCCTAACTGCAGCTCACAAATATTATGTCTGCATCACCTCCTGATATATTTTTAAATACAATATTCATAATGTTAATTTTTAGACAAGTTGAATACTATGAAATTGGTCTGTTTTATATTTATTGAAAAATGTTTTTACTTAATTTTTGCTTTGGTCCAACAGTTAAATCATTTTTTTGTCCATTTGTGTATGGGCTGATGTGCCAGAATATCGAATACTTTGCTAATTAAAGGTCTAAAGCTCATCTCAGGTAATTGATTCACTACAGAAAATGGAAGAAAGATGTGATATAAATAGCAATGCATTCTTGATACCCTTTGGGTTCTCTTTTAATTGATATCAGCACATCATCTGCCAAAGCAGAATGGCATAGTGGGTTCTTCCTGTGGGCGTGCACATATGTTCATGGATCATGTAAATATACTACCAAAATAATGTAAGCTCCCCTAATTGAATTTCAACCAAGAGAGCAGTTATAAGGGACAAGCAACCCATATTTGGTTACTCTATTTCCTATTAAACAAACAAACAAGGGAAAACATTGGGAAAATGGCTAACCATACCTGAGGTGAAAGGTTCACGACCCAATTTTTTTTCATTTGGTAAATAACAGTCTTGATTAGAGAAAAGCCTAGAACCCTGTGTCCTGATGTATTGAAACTAATGGCCAACCTAAAATCAGAGTTTCTTATTTTTTCATGAGTTATATTGGCATTTATTTATTCATTATTTCATTTCTTTAGTCAACAAATTTGAATGTATTTTCTGTGCCTACCAAAGGTGATTGAAACAAAAGCCCTCTGGGAGCTCATAGTCTAGTCCAAGAGAGAGGCTACTAGAGTTCCAATGCCATGTAAGGAAAAATAGTGAAACCCAGAGCGTGGCATGGATTTCAGACATCCAGATACTTGATTTATCATGTGAGGCACTTAGGCACCACTGTGCCTTTGCTCAATTTGAATTCAATTCCTACAGCCATCTTCCTGGACTTATGCAATAGATGAATTTAAACTTGTTCTTTGACAACTCATTCAAATATGACCCTTTCTCTGAGGCCTTCGTTCATCCTTCTTCCTTCACCAGACTTTCCACACTACCCCCAACCTCCCTCTAACCAAAATCTATCATCCCCTTCTCTGAGCTCCCCAAATGTTTAGAACATGCCTCTGCATAGCAGCCACCCCATTTTATTATATTTGTGGCTTCTATTTGTTTCTCTGAATAGAAGATGACCTTCTGGAAAGATGAGACTAGCCATTCCATGTCCTCGCAAAGCATCTGGTCCACTGTGGATATTAAAAAATATGTCTTGGATTATATTGACTCAAACAGGAGAAAAGCCATTGACTGTGGGCTTCTCTCCACCCTCCGTGTCAGCCCCAGCACCACCTGCCTTCTTGTCTCTCTAAAGTGCTGCAGGGTGATTTTACAGCAAGGAATAATAACAGGTAGCCCTCTTGTGGATGAGTGTGAGATGAACCAGTTTTCATTTTTGTGAAAAACAGAAAAGCCTTCCTGATCAGACACACAAGGTACTTTGCCACCACACTTCCTGGGACTGTCCCACCTTTATGTTTCAGTGCTGACCCCTCACAGGAATCCTGGGGTGTCACCCTGTGAGGCCTGTGTCTGTTAGCTTGCCTGGTGTCTGGACTTTCAGATAAATGGAGTTTTTTGGCTACAGGGATATTTTTCTGTGCTTTGGTCAAGAAATTCCATGGCTATGACACTGGAAAAGCAGCAACTTTGGTGGTGATTAGCAACTTCAGTCTGTTAATAAGAGCTGTGTATGAAGTCTCTCATGTTCTAAAATGCAGCCACAATCAGAGCTGTTTGTTATAAATTACCTCAGATCAAATAGAATACCAAATTTAAATAGAGAACCTAATTTACTGGACCAAACAGTCCCTAAAATTCAACATAAATACTTCACCTCGGGCTCATCACTTCTTCTTTCAGGTTATTTATAATACAATGCAAGAAACAGTATGTTTTTTCTTACCTTTAAGGCCTCTCTTTCCCCTTTGGAATATTCATCTTTTTACGCCACGGGAAAAAAAATTGTTGGAAAAATTAAATTGTAACTTATGAATTCTGGGCATGTTTCAGTATAAAAGGAAAATCACTGCACATTTTGGGCAGTAAAATGAATCTGAAGTCTGTCACACGTGTAATTGTCTCCTAGGAGACCCAAGCATAAATCATCACCATGGAGACCACTTCAGCCCTCACTGCTTGAAATCATTAGCATGGATAATCAGCTGGGCTTTGTTTTGGGGGAAGAAAGACTATAAATACCTGGCCAAGCCTTACACACTATGACAGAAGTGGTGTGCCCAAGGGTGAGCTGTGGGATGCAGTGATTCCAAGTCTCTCCGGGATTGTGGGTGGGAAATCTCATGGGCTGTACTCTTAAAACACCTCTTGCACCCAACAACAGATGGGGACCGTTGCAGAAATGCAACAGCACCTATGAAAGATAGCAGATAGGCAGCCATTGCAGGAGAAAGAATTCACTTGAAAGCGAGATTGGGAAGATGCCTACCCAGACGCAGCCCTTCTTTTGTTTGCTGTGTCTGACCTTCCCCCTTCTCTGAATGCTTCCAAGTTGGGGTGGCCCTAGTTAGAAGACGGGCCCACCAAGATGCAGTCATGCTCTAGGGCTGGCTAAGAAGAAGAAAATAACACGTGATGTTCTGTTTCTTGTTTAGATTTCCTGAAACTCAATTTTTACCTAATAACAACAAAAATAATCATATGAACAATTCTAATAATCATAATAATTAAAGCAACTGCTTACTGAGCCCCTCTCTTATCAGAGCTAGGCATGGAACTGGGTGTTCTAGATGTCCTTTCACCAGTCCGGGGAGACCCAGAAATGGGGCTCTGCTGCAGCCCTACCCTCTGTGGCCTGCCCTACCTTTATTGATCACAATAGTTATAGCACACCAGCCATATGCAGAGAATGGTAACCATGTCAAGAAAATATCTTGACAATGTTTCCTAATGGGAATAGTGGCAATGTTGCCTGGTGAGCCACTCCTAGGGACTGGTTTGGTGAAGGCTGGAAGATGAGAAGGAAAAGGAAGACATGAATTTACCTAAATAAATAAATAAATAAATAAATAAATAAATAAATATTAACAAACAGCTTTTAAAATAAGTGCATTTAGCAAGGTCATAGAATACAAGGCTAATATGCAAAAATCAATGAAAGGATAAATATGATGGAAAAGGTTCAAGACATGCACATTAAAACTATAAAGCATGACTGATAGAAATGATTGAAGACAAGGAAATCAAGAGATACGTTTACAGATTGGAAGATGAAATATTGTTAACATGTCAATTCTCTACATATGGATCTATACATTGAACTCAATGCTAATCAAAATGATAGATATCTTTTTTTATAAAAATTGTAAGCTGATGAAGTCCCAATAGTTCATTTTTGCCCTTGCTTCCCTTGCCTTTGGCGATGTTTCCAGGAAGAAGTTGCTGCGGCTGAGGTCGAAGAGGTTGCTGCCGGTGTTCTCCTTTAGGATTTTGATGGCCTCCTGTCTCACATTGAGGTCTTTCAACCATTTTGAGTCTATTTTTGTATGTGGTGTAAGGAAATGGTCCAGTTTCATTCTTCTGCATGTGGCTGTCCAATTTTCCCAACACCATTTGTTGAAGAGACTGTCAGCTTTTGCACAGCAAAAGAAACAGTCAACAAAACCAAAATACAACTGACAGAATGGGAGAAGATATTTGCAAATGACATATCAGATAAGGGCTAGTATCCAAAATCTATAAAGAACTTATCAAACTCAACACCCAAAGATCAAATAATCCAATCAAGAAATGGGCAAGAAGACATGAACAGACATTTTTCCAAAGAAGACATCCAAATGGCCAACAGACACATGAAAAAGTCCTCAACATCACTCGGCATCAGGGAAATCCAAATCAAAACCTCCGTGAGATACCACCTCACACCAGTCAGAATGGCTAAAATTAACTAGTCAGGAAACGACAGATGTTGGTGGGGATGCAGAGAAAGGGGAACCCTCCTACACTGTTGGTGGGAATGCAAGCTGGTGCAACCCCTCTGGAAAACAGTATGAATGTTCCTCAAACAGTTGAAAATAGAGCTACCCTATGATCCAGCAATTGCACTACTGGGTATTTACCCCAAAGATACAAATGTAGGGATCCGAGGGGGTACATGCACCCCCATGTTTATAGCAGCAATGTCCACAATAGCCAATCTATGGAAAGAGTCAAGATATCCATCGACAGATAAATGGATAAAGAAGATGTAGTGTGTATATATATATATGTAAATATATATATATATAGTGGAATATTGTGCAGCCATCAAAAGGAATGAAAGCTTGCCATTTGCAACGACATGGATGGAACTGGAGGGTATTATGCTGAGTGAAATAAGTCAATCAGAGAAAGACATGTATCATATGACCTCACTGATATGAGGAATTCTTAATCTCAGGAAACAAACTGAGGGTTGCTGGAGTGGTGGGGGGGTGGGAGGGATGGGGTGGCTGAGTGATAGACATTGGGGAGGGTATGTGCTATGGTGAGTGCTGTGAATTGTGTAAGACTGTTGAATCACAGATCTGTACCTCTGAAACAAATAATACATTATATGTTAAAATGAAAAAAAGAGAAGAAGATAGCAGGAGGGGAAGAATGAAAGGGGGGAAATCGGAGGGGGAGACAAACCATGAGAGACTATGGACTCTGAAAAACAAACTGAGGGTTCTAGAGGGGAGGGAGGTAGGGGGATGGGTTAGCCTGGTGATGGGTATTAAGGAGGGCATGTTCTGCATGGAGCCCTGTGTGTTATATGCAAACAATGAATCATGGAACACTACATCAAAAACTAATGATCTAATGTATGGTGATTAACATAACATAATAAAAAAATTGTAAGCTGATCCTACAATTTATATAAAAATGAAAAGAACTTAGAATGGCCAAACAATTTTGATGAAAGAGAACAAAATTAGAGAAGGTACACTAACAGATTTCAAGATTTACTAATCAAGACAGTGTGGTGTTGGCATAATAGGCATGTAGATTAATTCAGCATGATGGACTGGCCCAAAATATAATCACATGTGTAGGGTCAGTTGATTTTTCAATAAAGGTGTTAACATAATTCAATAAGGAATAAATGTTTTTTTTTGGAATAAATAGTTTTTGAAGAAAGAACCGAAGAAAGGAAGGAAAGAAGGAAGGAAGGGAGGAAGGGAAGAGAAGGGGAGGGAAGGAGGAAAGAAATGGCTTGAAAAGATTAATGTTGAAGTATTGGTCATTGTGTAGCAGGGAGGCATAACATTCCCTTTAGATTCAGGACAGTTGTCACTCAAGTTATATACATAATAACAGGAAATGTGTTTTCTGATAATCTATTTTTATTCATATAAGTTTGGATGCTGACAGTATTTAAACATATTTCTAACCCTTTGACAGCTTATTTGGTGAAGACTTAATAGGTCTTCCACTTTTCTTGAACTCCTACAAGCACTTTTCCAGATGTACAGTTCTCTTTGAGAACTCATATGGACCTCCTCCTCCATGATGCTTTCCAGACTTCACAGTCACCTCTGCCCACCCCACCGACTACTGTACTTGTGTGGTACTTAGTGTGCCCTGGTTTCACTTACCCAATCCTGACTTCTCATGGCAGAATTGTTCACATAACTGCTTTCCCAGCTGGCTTGGAGCTCCTAGTGGGAAATGACTCTGTGTGATTTATCTTCCAGTACTCCTTTCATTCATTCATCTATTCATCCATTCAAAAAAATGTTTATCAAGCACCAAAGAGCCAAGCATTGACAACACAATGCTGAAAGAGACTAGTGGGCTCCCTGGGAGAGAGGCAATGAAGTTGACAAACAAGGGGTTCAAAGGAGCAATGGCCTGGCTCGTGCTTTGAGGAGCAGGGACCTGCTGCAGCCAACAGTCAGGGAGAGCCACCCTGAAAGACAACAAGAGTTTAGCCCTGCAAAGAGACAAGGAGAAAAAGCAAAGCGTCTAGTCTGAGGGAAGAGTGAATGCAAAAGCCCAGAGGGGGTGCATGGATTGGGACTGTTCTAGAAACTGGGGACAGACGAAAATGGCAGAGGTTAGTATGAGAAAGTGTGGATGGGATCCAGGTGATGAGACTGGCAAGGAGCTTGGACTCTACTCTAGGTGTAATGAAGAGCCAGCAGAGGGTGTTTGGCAGGAGGGTCACCATGGCATTTACATTTTGAATAGGGTCACTCTACCCTTTCTTAAGGGGTTGAAGGAAGGCAAGAAAAGAACCCATTCAGAAAACTTTGACCACAGTTTTGCCAGACTGTGAGAGTTTCATGCCTCAGTGCAACTGTTATTAAGCCCCTGGAACCAGGAGAGGATGGAAGTCAGAAGGAAATGATATCATCACACCAAACCTGGTTTGGGTCTATATTTAAAATGGGGAAAGAATCTGACAGAGCAGAGCTGTCCAACTGGTGTGTTTGCAAAAACTCATGCTGTAAAGCGGTGGCAAGTGTGCCTTGAATGTGGCTCCCCTCAACCCTCAAAGAGGTTGTATGGAATCTAAGGTTGCAGGAGCTCCAAGCTCATGCCATTTAGCCACAGCAAACTCTGCTGTCACCCCCTGCTGCTGTGTTGGGCTAATATTATCCCCTTCTGCATGTGCTATGATGTAAAATGATCTGGAGGCATGACAGAGAGCTTCTCTAAGAAGGTTCCTTGGAAACCTGTTCCTGGGAAGTGGTTTTGGGAGAGTAAGAGGCTTCTACAAGAAAATAAGCTCAGGAACATTTGGATGCTGCATCCTATATGCACCTTTTGGAGATTTACAGTGCATTACCATACCAGAGACACAGAAAGCCCTCAGGAACAGGCCCTTGCTTAACTTTGTTTAACATGGAATTTCTCAGACATATTTTACCATAGGGTCAATTTTTAATTATGTAATGCATATTAATATTCCATAGTATACACATTAGGAAATGCTGTTATAGTTTTTCCTAGAGCAATTGAGATGGGTAGAAGGCTTTTGGAGGAATAGAACAGAGAAACATGGAGAACAGAAACAGAATCACCAGAAAAAATAAAAAATAAGACAACCAGAATGAATAATTATATAAAATATGTATAAATAAATCCACTAAAAAGTATGTATTTTCAAAGCATGTTCCTACTGAGGACTTTTGTTGTCACAACTATTGTGAGATAGGCAAGACAAGAATTATCACAGTTTACAAAAGGACAAGACTCAGGAAAGAATTGGTGTGCATAGAGTAAGGTTCTTAGTAAAAGAAGATGAACCTTGAGTCTGACTCCAATTAGCAATGATCACACCTTGGATAAACCTCACTGGCTACGATAATGCTGCTGCAACCCAAAGTTCTTTCTACTACAGCAGACTGCTTCCACATGCCACTGAAGTGCTTAAGGATTTTAGGGAAATTGTCAGAAATAGCACTGAACAGGTTCCTTGAACCTACAAAATAACTCCATCGATAAAATGACATCCAATTTGGCATAGGTTACGAGTGCTCTCTGTTTGGACAATGTTTCATTTATTCATTTGGGGTGGTGGGCACCAAGTGAAGCCAAAGCATGTATATCATTCAATTTAAACAACTAGGAGTAATCATTACTATCCTCAAAGGCAACTAAAATGGAGAATTTCCTTAGCAGGATCCTCGGTTTTAGGAAGACCTGTCTCCATGTTAAGGCTGTCTTGCCTATACTGTTCAAATGTCAATGTCAGAAGGAAGTGTCGACTCTCATACACACAAACATCACACATCTCATATGTATCAATAAAGGTGAAGTGTCTCCAGCCACATAAAAAGCTGGTCAGGAAGGGCACCTGGGTGGCTCAGTCGTTAAGCGTCTGCCTTCGGCTCAGGTCATGGTCCCAGGGTCCTGGGATTGAGTCCCAAATCGGGCTCCCTGCTCAGCGGGAAGCCTGCTTCTCCCTCTCCCACTCCCCCTTCTTGTGTTCCCTCTCTCGCTGTGTCTCTCTTTGTCAAATAACATTACAGGGCACCTGCGTGGCTCAGTCGTTAAATGTCTGCCTTCGGCTCAGGTCATGATCCCAGGGTCCTGGGACCGAACCCTGCATCGGGCTCCCTGCTCAACGGGGAGTCTGCTTCTCCCTCTCCTACTCCCCCTGCTTGTGTTCCCTCTCTCGCTGTCTCTCTCTCTCTCTCTCTGTCAGATAAATAAATAAAATCTTAAAAAAAAAAAAGCTGGTTAGGAAAAGAGCTGGTAACCAGGTATAATTTGTCATCAGTCATTGGGGTGGGACATCTCCTGATTAAATTTCAATGAATGATTGGTCTGTGATGACATAACCTAAAATCCATTTTCCCTGAAATTCTTAGAGGGCTCAAGGTTGGAAAAGAACTCATCAAGCACCTAAATAGTTGAAACCAAGCTATTTTGATGTTCGTGTACACAAATTCTAAATGGAAATGCATAAAAATAATAAAATAACTTAAAATGCAATAAAATAAATGTTCCCTTTAACTCAAAGGATGGATATCATGTTTTAAGAGCTAAGGGTACAAGATCTACAACTCAGGAGCTGTATTCTGACTATAAAAACTATTTTTTTCCAGACAAAAATTACCTGACCTTGGTTTCAAACAGCCACATTCCACCTGCCTTGTTGATTATTGGATTTTTCTTTTCTAAACATAATTGTGGTTCATTGTTCTCTGATATTATTCTAACAATCAATTTAGCATTTCCTATCTCTTCTAACTTGACATCACTGCTACAGAACTTTAAATGTGGAAGTTTCTAAATCAGTGACTGTTAATCTGAATTTTTTTCTGCCTGCTTTGGAACAACATCTGTTTTATCCAATTCTTGTGCCCTGAACTCTTTTACTCCTGAAATTGCTCTTATTCTAATTAGAAATTTGGCGCCCTTGTTTCTTAAAAGCCTCTCACTTTTTCCTTTGCGATTCATGGGTAATAAATCTTCTCTGGAAAGTATTTCTAACCCCTCTGAAATGGGCATGTATGACAATAGATGTTGTGAAGTTTGAAATACATTTAAGTAGGAAAATCTATCCATAAGACAGGGATGTAAGCAGATGTAAGAATGAAGTCCAATGGCGGGAGATTGAATGCAACTGAAAAAAATCCACAATTCTGAGCTTCCAGATGCTCATTAAAGTATACTGGGAAATAGTATGGCTTGGCTGTACAAAAAGGAAACATCCCCACCCTCAGTGATCTCAGTGATGGTACTTGGTTGCTGTGTGCCTTACACGTCATGGCAAAAGTGGAGACAGAGACAGGGAGGAACATGTGGTTTGAAATATCATGCTTGCCCTTTCTCTGATTTTGTCCTTCCTATCGTGCAGGGTGGCAAACAATGGAGCGGATGGTTAAAAGAAATCTGATCTTGCTGCTAATTTAACTCTCCCTGCTTCACCATTCCATTTAGTGGATTGTTTCTTCCAAATCACTATTAAACTGTTAATCACAACCACTAAAACAACTATCAAACTGACATTTTCTATGCCATAAAATCCATGTGCACGTCTTTGACCTACAAGTATTTAGCACTTGCTTGAATGAACAGCATAAATCTCACCCCAAAAGATAATCTCTCAGAATGTCATCAGAAAAAAAAGATGGGGAATGTTACAAAGAAAATGCTGCATCAAGCGGAGGTGTCACAGTCAAATAGAAAACATTCAGGAATGCCGCTTTATGCAATGAGTGCTGAATAATAGGGTCTAATTTAAATTTATTTCCACTAGTCAAGCAGAATACCCACAATATTTACAAAGGGAACTTATAGAAGTCACTTCCTTAATTATTTCACATCCTATGCTCTGGTGTTCATCTGGCGTATAAATCCTGTCTCATGTGTAGCCTTTGGTATCACTGTGTGCCTTCCACATCTCTTCCACTGTCATTGCCATAGTAACTAATGCACTTTAATGACAGCAAAGCACAGGGAGACTAAAATGAAGTAATAAAAGTATAAAAGGATACAGTATTGTTAAGTTGCATATCAAACTAAAAATATACTTATATGAAGTGCTATTGATTTTATTAATATAGATTTACAAAGACATGTCAAACTCATGTTTTAGCTGCCTATAAATAATACCAATATTGAATCATCAAGATATCACTTGTATTTTTTCTTTAGGATCCAACTTTCCAAATTGATAACTGTTTTTATTTTCTCAAATGAAGCCACTACAGATTAGGAATATGTCCTTCATTTAGTCCCCACTTATTTTTTACACACAGACTTAAATGAAGTCAAACATAATTTTCACATGGTTATGTAATAGGATTTTTCTGTCTGGCAAGGCTAAAGTTTGGGGGCAATTTTGAAATAAGGGCATAAAAATGTAAAGTAAAAATTAGTTTCAGCTGAGTTAGTAGCAGAGAGGTGCAAAAGGAATCAAAATGAACCTGTCTGAAAGGGAACAAAATAAGAATAAAACAGAAAGGGAGGAAAATGTGAAATGAGAGAGCCATGTAGAGAAAGATTGAAACACTTTTCATCATGTTGACTTTAGCCAGGTCACAGGTCAGTGCACTGAGGACCTGTTGCATGACAAGCACTTTACAAGATGCTCCTGGGAGGCACAGAAGGGGGCAAAGACAGCTTAGGTGCCCTGCATTTCATAGACATGATGGAAGGATCATGCAGATATGCAAGTTTTTCTTAACATTGAACAATATTTTCAAAGAATTACTAGATACCAGGCTTGCCAATATGTTTTCATTTCCACGTAAGTCTGTTTTAAATGATAAAAGAAGAACAAAGGGAGAGCTTGACTTATGTTCTACCTCTCCTGCCATCATCACCCAATATCCTAACTATATAAGAGTAATAACTCTTACTTAATGAATATTTAAAATATGCCAGGAACAATACCAAGTCTTCATAAGCTTTGTCTTATTTTATCTTCACAATGACAATGTGAAGGAGGTATGATATTCTTCCTGTTTTCAAATAAGGAAACCAAATGACCCAGGTCAGTCTGGGTTCTAACAGCTATACCCAGTGCCTCACAAACACACATCCTAGCTTTCCAGTTTCCAATGGCTTCTACTCTGGAATAACATGGCACAGTGAGAAGTGCTAATGAGTGGAAAACCCATCACTTGCCATAACCCTGAAAATGTTATTAAATGTCTCTGAACCTATTTTCATTTATAAATGGGAAAAATAACAACACCTAACTAGTTGAATAAATTGCAATAGGGCTTAAAGAAATATTGTTTGTGAAAGCACCTCTCCCAAATGCACTCAACTCAGAAAGGTGGTTCCTTTTCTTCTGGTAGGGATGGTCTCCAGATGCCTCAGCAACTGCCTTGTGGTCATTGAGCCATGCCCCAAACCCAAGTAACATATTCTGAAAATCCCTTCTCTAGCCATGGCCAATGTTCATCCAACATTGGCCCAAATCCACTCATCATTCTCATGGCAAAACCTCCCAACCAACAGTGCTGTGTCTTGTACTCCTCTCCCTGGGTTCATGAGCTTCAACGCGCAGCATGGCCCCCTGTGAGACAGCTTACCAGCATAGATCTTCTTTAGGTTTTTCCTCTGTGTCATATACTCCTTTTCCAACTAAAATATTGTAGTGCTTTTCAAAGTACAGCTGTCTTCAGGATCACCTGATTGCTGGTTAAAAATGCAGACCTCAGAACCTGAGGCAGGACATATCAAACCAGATCTTTGGATGTAGGATGCAGAATTTGAATTTTAGTAAGGCTCCCCAAATGAATATTAGGTTTATAAAAGTATAGGGAAAAGAAAAAAATTGATCTTAAAATCAAGAAACTTGAATTCAATCCCTAGGATCAGATGTTAACAGCAGTTTCTAGAAATTGTACTGTACTGTTATGCAGATGTTGTACTGTGATATTAAGTACCATAATTATAACAATGTAAACTATGCAAACAAATAATTACAGTGATGCTTTTATTGTGGTAGAGAGAAAATAAACAGAAAGCAGGCTGAATGTGGAAATTACCAGATAATAGGGTCAGATGAAAAGAAATTCAATCAAATGTTTCCCAAGACTCCCCTTCAGAGAGCAAGAGAGAGAGAGAACTACTGTAAAATCCTATCTCCTAAAAAGTCTCTAATAAAGAGTACTAGTGTCTAAGACAAATGTATAATGGAGCATCTAACAAGATACAGAAAATGTGTATTCAAATAGACATCAGTATGAACAGGAGGCCTTGGATCCATCAAATAAATTAAACTTCTCTCCCCACAAAGTGGGATTGTTCAACACTCCTGGATTTAGTTATTATTTCTTCCAATATTTTATTATAAAATTTTCCAAATATACAAAGGAGTTGGAAGAAGAATTTAATGAACACCAAAGTACTCTTCATCTAGATTCAACACTTGTTAAGAGCTTGCCATATTTGCTTTATCTCTAAATATATGTGCACTTTTTGTGTGTGTTCAAACTCATTCAAAATTATGTTGTAAGTATTCCAACATTTGAGCTCCAAATATGTCTTAGGATGTAAGAATAAGGTAATCCTCTAATACACATTCAAATTTTCCAAATTATACCAAAAATTAATTTTATAGCTTTTTTTTCTCCTAATTCCCAGAAAAGATCCATTCAAAGGTCATGCATGCATCAGACTGTTAAACCTCTTTAGTTTTTTAGAACCTAGACCCTAGAACATTCCCCACTTATCCAGACATTGACTTTTTCAAAGCCCAGGATGGTTGTCTTGTAGATTGTGCCACATTCTGGATTTGCTGTTTTCCTCATGGTGTCTTCTAGTATGTTTTTGTCTCCTTTATTTTCTCTGTGAACTCTAAGTTCTATCTAAGGATGTGATACTTCTGGATTAAACATTTTGGCAAAAATACTACACAGGTGACACCGATACCTCAGAAAGTGCATAATGTTAGGTTGCCCACCGTAGGTAATGCTAACTGATCTTTTAGTTAGTGTGGTAACTGCTTGATCTCTCAGCTTTAACACTACATCTTCTTCTTTGAAATCCATATGGGTTTGGAGAGGTGATACTTTGTCAGCATTAGATGTACAATGCTCCCCAAAAACCCTTCACATAATTTCAGCATCCATTGATAATTTTTGCCAGAATCAGTTTTTATATTTGGATTTGCAAAATGGTTATTTTCACATTCTATTATTGTTTTTTGCATTTATTAAGTGATATTCTTTTATAAAGAAGAGCTTTTTTCTTTCTTTTTGTTGGCATATCATTCTAAATTCATGAATTTCTGTTTATTTGGTGTATGTTTTAGTTATTATAGCTGTGTAAAATATCATATCAATGGAAAACAAAATGTGGTAGTATATATATATATATATATACACAATAGAATGTTATTTGGTCTTAAAAAAAGAGGATTGAATTCAATCCCTAGGATTGAATTTTGACACTGGCTACAACATGGATGAAGCTTGAAGATGTTAATCTAAGTGAAATAAGCCAGTTACAAAAGGACAAATATTGTATGATTCCACCTATATAAGGTACCTCAAGTAGTAACATTCATAGAGACAGAAAGTAAAATGGTGGTTGCCAGGGGTAGTGAGAAATGGAGAATTATTATTTAATGGGTACAGAGTTTTAGTTTGGGAAAATGAAAGAGTTTTGGAAATGGGTGGCAGCAACAGTTGCACGACAATGTAAATATACTCAATGCCAATAAACTGTCCTTAAAAATAGTTAAGAGGGTAAATTTTGTATTATGTATATTTTACCACAATTTTTAAAAAGTAATAAAAGTAAATAAATAATCATTACCTCAGTGGCATAAAACAACTATTGATTGTTCTCACTGGTTATATGGGTGAAGACTTTGAACAGAGCACAGCAGAAATGTCGCATCTCTGCCTTTCTCTGGTGAAAGATTGAAGGATAGGAACTGGAATGATCTGAGGGGTCCCTCACTCACATGTCTGACTGTTGATCCTGGCCAGTTCCTCTCCTCACAGTCCTCTGCATGTGGTCTCTCTGAATATGACTGTCTTGGTTTCCTCACAGTATGGTGTCAAGGACAAGTGTTAGGAGGGAAAGGGAGAGACGCAGGCTTTAAGCTTTTTATTTTTTATGACCTAGCTTCAGAAGTCACTCATTTTCTCCAGGTCTGTGTAGCCACAAAGACTGATCTGGATTCAAGGGGAAGAAACATAGATGCTTCATCTCAGTGGGATGACTTTGAGTTACATTGTATTAAGAGTGTAGAGCATGCGGGAGGGCACACATGTACACACACACAAACATACATGCATGCACACACATGAACACACACAGCCCTCAAGGAAAACATTTATCAGCTATAAGATGCTACTATCAATTATATTAATCTTTTTGATGCTTAAATTGTCCCATTTCCTGCTGCATGAGTCCTTTCAAACTGATGCCCACATCATTTTGACATTACTTGATGAGTCTTTGTGTCCTACCTTGCTTTCTGGCTCAACATTTTACTTCAGACTCACTTTATTCTTGTCCTGCCCTAATCTGGACTCAGCATTTCACAAAGGAGGCCTAGTTGCTCCTATGTGGGGAATCTAGATACCATATAGATTCATGGTTACTGGGGCTTCATTGCTTCTGGGCCCTTTTAGGGAACAGAACTAGGAAGTACTTTTTAAAAAATAGCCAGCTGGGGTGCCTGAGTGCCTCAGTCAGTTAAGCGTCTGCCTTTGGCTCAGGTCATGATCCCAGGATGCTGGGATTGAGCCTTGCATAGAGCTCCCTGCTTAGTGGGGAGCCTGCTTCTCCTTCTCCCTCTGCCCACCACCTCCTCCCCCCACTTGTGCTCTCGCTTTCCAGTAAATAAATAAAATCTTTTAAAAAATTGGGAGTTTATACTGCTATTTCCAATTAGAATTTAATTTTATAAAGATTTTCATAGCTTCTTTGTTTTATTTTTTTTAAATCTTACATTAAAATCTTGGTTCCTAATAATGTTAACATTTTTATTCATTTGCTTTATTCTATAATATTCATTAAAAATTTCAAACACCAATATTAACAATAAAACTACCAAATGAGCTTCAAAAATTATTTTTAGTTCAGGGCACCTAGGTGGCAAAGTCAGTTAAGCGTCAGACTCTTGGTTTCAGCTCAGATCGTGATCTGAGGGTAGTGAGATTGAGCCCTGAGTCAGGCTCCACACTTTGCATGGAGTCTGCTTAAGACTCTCTCTCCCTGTTCCTCTACCCTCCTTGCTGCACGTGTGTGTATGCTCGCTTTCTCTCTCTCTTTAAAATAAGTAAATAAATCTTTAAAAATTATTTTTAGTTCTCATTGCCTATAGAATATATCTTACTAAATATGTTCAATCAGACAACCATATTAAGGATTACTTAAACTAATAAATTTCTCTACATCTTTATGTTATCAATTTGATATGTATTTAGATTTATTTGTATCTGTGTTCAATACTGGGACTTATTTTTTCTGATTTAACTTTTTGAAAATCTCATGTATGTATGGACAAACATATACACACACATACATGCACATACATATACACACACATATATACATAGTTCAAAAGTAAAAATCATCTTAAAAGTATTCTTAGAGATGTCTCCCTACCAACCCTATGCCCTTCACTCTATTGCTTGCCACACTCTTTAGCTAAGTTTAACTAATTTTTTTCCTCTCATTTTTCTTATAGTCTTTGTCTTTTTCTTATGCAATTATGAGCCCACACAATTTTCTACATATTGCCTTGACTTGGAAGAATGCAGTAAGATGGCTAGTATCACAAAATGGAGGAATCCTGGCCCAGATTCACATCATGAAGAAGCCCCACTCTGGCCAGCACTGGGCTTTGCATGAACTTGCATTCCACTTGTGCTGTGCTCTGCTGAGATTTCAGTTTGTTACTGCCCACAGCCCATCTTATCCTGACCCCCTTTTCAATTCCCACTGCCACTGAAGTTACATGATAGAAGCATTCCTAACACAGAATTTAGCAGATAGGACATTCCCTCTCACTGACATGCTTAAATTCCTCATTCTTTCTTTTCTGGACCCCTGACCTCATTTCCTACACAAGCCCTGATTCCTGTTCTTTTACATATTGATAACCTAGACACTATCGTTATTTCCCCAAACATAACTATCATGAAGATCTTTCTTCCTCCCCAATGTAATTTTCATAGTATTACTCCTCCATATTCATGTAAAAACTCTCCTCTGCTACCATCTATCCCTCCAAATACTTGCCATCCATACATCTCCCTGATGTTCTCACTTATTCATTAAACATATTAGCCCTTGGTCTACCACCTTCTTTTCCATCCACAGTGATGCTATCAATGCTATCAATCCTAGACAACTTCACCCTTCTTGTAGATGACCCATGCAAAACAGCTTCTTTATTCCTTGACCTCCATGTCCTAACAACTTTCATTTTCTCTCCATTACCCATTCCCTTATAAGGAGTCACTAAAAATCATGATCAAAAATTAGAAATATTATACCAATTAACACAAGTATTTACTAGAGTCTTCTTATATAACCAATGAAATGCATATTGTTTATACTCCCGCTGAGTGAATGTAATAAATCCTTTATGTAGATTTGAACACCTGACAGGCAAATTTTTTTTGTTGACCTTTATAATAGTCCATTAGCATCCAGGGAGAACTGATCCTGGAAACTTGATTTAGAGCAAATTAAGCATACTTAAAAATATTGACTAATGGTGGATGTACACAAGTTTGGAGACTGATGCTTCCATAGTGCTAAATCACTTTTTATGAAATAAAGAGAGAGTTTGAAAAGGGAGAGAAACAATCTGGAAAAGAAGAGTCAGGGGCCTTATGGTTTGAGAACTAAAGCAGGAGAAAGGCAGAGGAGACATAGTAGCCATGTGGCAGAAACAAAGAACCTTGGGAAGGAAGTATATCTACTCAAAATGTCCCCATGTGAAATCTTTATGCAGCATACACTTCCATCTCCCCAAAAGTCTTCATTAATTTTTTTCATCTTTTAATAACGTTACCATACAAAAGGAGTTTTGTTTTGGAAGAGTCCAATGAACCTACCTAGGTGAGAGCTGACATATAGGTTAATATCTATTAATAGAAAAAAAAAGTTGTTAATGAAGGAACACTGAAGAAGGACCACATCATCAGCCTGCCATGGGGCACACACCTGTCTAGGTGACCCTGCTGCCTGACCTATGGCACCACTGGAACCACTTTGATGGAAAACAACTTCCAAATACAGTAGACATCTTTTGCTTCTTACTTTTATTAGCTCTTGGCAACATGTGATAACTGTAGCTCACACCCTCTTTGTTGAAATAGTCTCTTCTCTGGGCTTCCTCAGATTTCCTTTATGAGTCCCAGTTCCATGCAAGAAAACAGAATTTCTAGATATTTTGAAAAGGAAAAAAAATTTAATCCAGGGCATCAGTTGCTTAACAAAAATCACTGACTGGACTATAAAAGCAGAAGTCAGCGTCTTCCACTGGGATACAGAGTTTGAGGGTACACCACCAAAGCAGTGATCTCAGAGACCAAGAAGGTGCAGCTGCCCACTTGTGCCCTTAGCACCTGCCTCTTAGAATGTTCAAAGCTGGCGACTACATACTGGAATGCTGAGTTCAGCCACCAACACTCATGGCTTCACAGATTGTTCTCCAGTAGTGCCAGCAGGAGGAAGATAGCCTCTATTCCCTGCAGCTGTCCACGTGCTACACTGGTGCATCTAGATATCCTTACTTGCTAAGGCTTCTGGGAAATATTTTGGGTTGTTTTTACTTTTACCTTTCTAACTTCTCACACTGGAAAGAGGGTGAAGTGAAGGCAAAGAGTGAGCACTGTCTTTACCCAACTCCTGTTTGTAGATTTTCTCCTGCCTCTATGACCATACTGGTCCCTCTAGTATTGGTTCCTCACAGGTGCCCTAGGCCCACATATAACCACATATTCACTGGGATGATCTTATTCCTTTCTTACTTTCAACTTTCATCTGTTAAAGAGTCTCAAGTCAGTGTTGCCAGCCCAGATCTCTCCCAGCTGCTAACAAGAAGCATTAGAACAAGTGATGCTGGGTTAATAAATTGTCTCATTCAGTTAAAAAAAAATACTAAACTATTTTCAGCTCTCCAAATCACCAAGTTCTCTCTTTCCAGCTTTTTCACATTCTGCTACATCTAACCTGACCTGTTTCACTGACTTCATCCATCTCTTACCTGACATTCTTTCGATGTCAGCTTAGCTATACCCCAGTTGGCAAATCTGAATAGGAGATGCTCTTAGATCCTCCCAAGAATCCTAGCATCTGGGGACTTGAAGCTTATGGAAAGCAGGAACAGAGTTGTATTGTTCACAATGCTTGGGCTGCAAGAAACATCTCCTCCAAAAAATGGCAGTTACCAAAATCTGTTAATGGCTCAACACATCTTACAAGTTAAATCTCATATTCCAGGTCCTCCACACCAGAGCAGCAACTCAACCTGCAGCCTAATATTTCTGCTCTACAGCTTCCCTCTGCTGCAGAGAACTTGGATTTTTCTCTGATGACTGAGCCTTTGCCACAGCTTTCCACATTTGTGTCATTGCTGATACAGACTTTCTCCTGGGATTTCCCACCCTCTCCCTCCAGGCTACTGGGAGTTTTCACAATTTCAAGTCTTATTCCAAACAGACCTTCTCCACTAGGTTTTCTCTTACCCCCTCAGTAGGACTGAGTCCTCCCATATTTTAATCTGTCTGTACTTTCCCTTACCTCCCCTGAAGACTCACTATGCTCTACCTTCATTTGGATTAAAAGACAACCATTAGCATGTGGTATCTGACAAATCCCTGTGCTTCATAAAGTAGATGGCCAAAAGAACCACTTAGTGAAGACTAGGGATTGTTCTCTTGAAATATGCAAAAAGGCAAGGAAAATCTTTTCCAAATATCAAAAAACAAAAGATTCATAGATAAAGACACAAAACTCCTTATAGCCTCCTTGAAACTAGATTAATTCATGAGATGCCATGGAAGACACATTCCTCTATATCTACCAATGTGGAGAGAAGCCTCTGGTCTCATTTCTGAAATCAGTTTCACCAATTTACAATTAAACTAATTTCAATAGCATGCCAAGAAAATCACTGCACATTAGACTTCCATTGAAAGAAAACTGTACTAAAGTAGTCAAAGAAACAAGAAAAGAAAAATCCTGTTCTACTTGTGTTTATTGGAAGGAGATCAGTTGAAATTAACAAAAAGTCAAAATCCAGATTAGTCAAATGCAAAAATAAAGACCAGAAACTTATACTGTAAACTCATCATAGTACTGTGGCTTGTCATTGACAATGACAGCCCCATTGACTTTGGCTGTCATTTCTTCTTCACAGCGTTCAGACCAAAGAAGGATAACATTATAATTGTTTTACAGGTAAAGAAACTGAGACTCACAGAGGTTAAGAAACTTGTCCAGAACTACAGTCAGTAAGCTGAAGAGTCTGGATTCCAACCCAAGTCTGTCTTGTTCTTTATCATTCTGCTATACTTTAAAAATAGACCTGCAATTAGTACAGATTTAAAAGGATGGGAAAATTCCTTGGAGGAGTTACTCTAATGAGTAGGTGAGTGTGATTGTAATTAGTGTATCAACAATCTCTAAGTAAATTAGTGCTTCCATATACAGAGGGGGCTTAAAAAATGAGTTGGTTTAGGTAGGGCTCTGCGCTCAGCCTTTCTATAAGGAGCATCTAAGCATCCTATAATTCCACACCCTTCATCAAACCAGAAGAATAAAAAGCATTAATCACCACCCTTTTTTCTATACTATCAATTTAATTAACTTGAGGCTGGTTTCCCAATGAGTGGCAAAGCTTCATTATGTTATTTTTCCAGCCTCCACTGAGCCTCATGAGGATGGAGCCTCTCCTGACATGTCTCTTTATACTTATGGTTGCCCCTACTGCATCCTGGCATAAGAAGAGTTTACTGATGGGGCCACAGATCACTTGATCTGTGGATCAATTGGAACCCAGTCCTGCAATGCAAAAAGGTTACTTATTGAGGTGCCTGGGTGGCTCAGTCAGTTAAGCGTCCAACTCTTGATTTTGGCTCAGGTCATGATCTCAGGGTTGTGAGATCGAGCCCCAGCTTGGGCTCTGTGCTGGTTGTGGAGCCTGCTTAAGATTCTCTCCCTATCACTTTGCCCCTCCTTGCCCTCCCCCCCCCTAAAAAAAGAAAAGAAAAAGAAAGTGTACTTATCTTATGTCTGAGGCAGGTTTCCTATTTGAAAAACTGGGATGATAAGAGTCCCTATTTCTTGGGGTTGATGGGAAGGTGAAAGGAGTTAATACTTGCATATAGTTAGTTTCCATAAATGCTATTATTATTTTGGTAGCAATGATATACAGGTTGTTCAAGAGATGTTTTGAACTTGGAGATTGTTATGAACTGAATGTTTCTGTTCTCCCAAAATTCATATGTTGAAATCCTAATCCCTAATGTAATGGCATTTAAAGATGGAGCTTGTGGGAAGCAATTAGGTCATGAAGATGGAACCCTCATGGTGGCATGTGTGGCCTTAGAAGAAGAGACAGAAGAGAGCTTTCCTACTCTCTCACTAGTCTCTGCCATGTGAGGTTACAGAAAGAAGAGAGCTGTCTGCTAACCAGAGAGAGGACCCTCACCAGACACCAGATCTGCCAGCACCTTGATCCTGGACTTCACAGGCTCTGAAACTATGAGAAATACATGTTCGTTGTTTAAGCACCCAGTCTATGGCATATTTGTTACAATTCCCCAAACTGACTAAGACAGGAGTTGAGAATAGGAAGGCAGGCAGGGAGATGAGAGAAGTAGAAAAAGACATCTAGAAAACATTTTTTTCTGGGAAGATTTTAATTTCACTCTGAAAACTATTCCATAGAACTCAAATGGCTCACTCCGCTGGGTCTCCTAAAAGAATCCTTCCTTTTCCAGGACACTATCAGGGCAACTCAGGTTTCCCTGGGCTATGCCAAGGGGCAGCTCTCCACAATGAGGTCAGCCCAGCAGGCACTGGAGAAATCTTGAAGACGGGCTCTCACTGACCTCTAACGCATCCCTAAGACCGCCAGCACCATCCCTGGGTCATTAGCAGGCTCCATGCTGGCACCAAGGCTGTGTAATCTGAGTAACAATAACATTAAGAAAAAACCCAACTTCCTGGGGACGATGCCAGTGATTAGGGCACTGTAATTGCTATAATTAAAAGCAAATCAAACACTGCAGCAAAAGTAGGTCAGTCATCCGCTTGGTGCAATCTTGATGAGAGTGGAAAGCAAAAATTAAAAAAAAAAATTGAAGGGTAAACAAGTTTCTATAACACTTGAGCAAGAAATTGGTTGGGATCCTGCATGAGTGTGCCTCAGTACGCTGCTGGATATTAAAAGGTAATCTCATCAGTGCGGTGATAGCTCAGACCATATGCCAGAACTGTGCAATCTCAGAGAACAGAGGAGGTTTCATTCCACTTCATGCTCCATGATGTCTTTGTTTAAGTAACAAACATGTTCATCCAAAAACAAGCCCATTTTTCCTTGTGTGGGGACAATTCCCTTTAAATCCAGAGCAGGGAGAATGTCGTTTTTTTGTTTTGTTTTGTTTTGTTTTTCTCTAATTGTTTTATCTGCAGAAGTCTTAGATATCCCTGGAAGCCTTATATTTCTCTTATTTCTATAATGTACTGTGTACATTATAGATGGCCATTAAAGTACTGACTGCACACATGCAAGCTTTATATACAACAAATAAATCATGGAAACTGAAGCTGAGACCACTAGTAGGAACTGGGGAAATATGCTCTTATTTTAGAGCACCCTTCTGTGATTTATTTTTTAGGTGGACAGTTTTGTACAAGAGTTACATGCTAAGTGAACTTGGGTAAATTCTTTATTTCCTGAAGTCTTGATTTTCCTTTCTGTAAAATGTATACAATAATAAGTGAAACATGATATACTAAATAATAAAGTACTTGGTATTTTGTTAGTATTCAATAAATGGAAACTATTTCACTAATTTACTCATGTTTCCTAGGGATGCTACATTTTTCTGGTTCTAATTTTTTCCTATCTGTGCAAGCCCAGCTAAGCATCAGTTTCAGAAGCTGAAAAAGTCCACTCTGCTGAGACAAGAACAATAAAACCAGTTTCTCTACCTTTGTCACAGGTATTGAGGAAAAGAAAACCAGAGTCCAGTTGTTGCCATGCCAGCAAACAACACTCATGCCTCTCAAATGCACCCATGCACTTCCCAGAGGCTCAAACACAATCATGGCTGGTTTTAAATTCCTCAGTCCTTCTGCCTGCCTGTTTTGTGAAGATGCTTTTGTTGCAAAGTGAGTTCCTCCTGGAAGAGTAAGTTACTTTTTAGTGAATGTCAAATGCCCCCTATTTCCTGTCTAGTAGAATTTTGCTTTGCTTTTCTACTCATCCTAGTAATTTACAATAAAGGAAACCTTTGTTCCTTGGTTGGTGAATAGATTGAGGGTGGACATGAGGGACAGGTTCTCAAAGTTTCCTGGAACCCATTTGATGGAGAAAGCAAAGAACCAAAAGTGTGTTAACATATCCCACAAGGAGATAATTTTACAAAGATAATTACTAGATGGGAATCTTTGGTGCTTCACTGACCCCTCATCCACAAAGTTATGATTGCATACTTCAAGTTTTGGGATGTGCTAAATTTAGGGGTCCCTAGAGGAGGGGTCAGTTTCCCCCAGTCAGAGCCTCCAATGTCATCTGAGTGGATGGTCTGTGGGTGAGCCCTTGCATGGGATGAAAGGCCAGGTCTTGCTCCTCAATAGATGACGTGTTTAAGATTGTTTCTAGGCTTTTCTCTTGGATATAATACTTTTAACCATCAAAGACTTTCCTTTTATAGACAATACTGTTGGGTTCTCAGGTTTTACTCAAAGACAACTCTTTGTAGAGTTTGTTACTCTACAACATCAAACAATAATTTGATGAAGGAGTTTCTAGCACCCGTGTCTATTTATGCAACATATTTTACCATGGGGACAAATTCTTCAAGGCCAAATCTATATTCTCATCTCTATTTCAGGACTGTTGTAGGCTAGGTTCCCCAAAGGTGGACCCTAATGATGGAATTCATGTGCCAGTAATTTATTAAATAATTGTTCACATAGGAAACCTGTAAGGAATTGGGGAAGCAAAAGAGGGAAGAGGAAGAAACCAGGCAAAGGTGCAAGTTCAGACAAAGCTCCAGCCCAAGCCTGATCCTGTGGGGAGCTCTGGTGTGTGAATTAGACTTCAGACCTGTCTCCACACTAGGCAAGAGTGTTGGTCTGTTGTGATTCCTGCACCAGTTGGTGGTTGGCTAAGACTGCTTTGTGGGGAGGTCAATTCTCAAGCACCCCTAGCTCTCTGCACTGAGGGTAAGTGGGCCCCGTTAACCCTCTGGCCTTTTTTTTTTTTCCTAAGGAGCTGCAGGTGCTAGCTATAGAAGCAAAAGAACAAAGAAGCTGGGACAGGGGTACAATGCATCTTGGGTTGCCAGATTGAACAAGTACAATTACAAGGGTTTATATATACTAAAATTATTTGCTATTGATCCAAGAGTCAAATTGAACTGCCTCCTGTGTTACACTTCGGAGCCCTAACAGAAAGAGTCAAAGGGGTCTGAGACATCTGGCTGTATTCTGACAGTGTGTGCTCAATGCCAGGACTGTGCTATCAGAGGGATCTTGCTTGTCCTTCACATTCTGCTTTCACTCATTACACATCCTTCTGGACCCACAGTCCTTACAAAATGTGATCCCTCTCTTGCTCAAAAATGAGTGATGAAAGGGTGCTGAACTGTTCTTAAGGCAGTCTGTTTCTTTATAAACAATTCTGGTGGCTAGAAAACTTCCTTGCCACTTTCAATAGTTTGAACTAGGAAAGGCAAGTCTAATCCACTGCCTGTGTTACAGTCTTCATAGGTATTTGTGGCTGTTATTTTTTTGTTCTGCTTCGGGCTACAAACCCTGGATTCCATCCAACATTGTTATATTACTTTGCTTCCAGAAGGTTCCAAGCTGTGCCCTAGATGTGAGCATCCCCAGTATTCACGGGCACAGGAACTTTACCTATTTTGGTGACTGACGTATCCTAGAGTAGTAAGTAGGTGTGAAGTAAATAATTTCTGTAGGCTGGAAGCAGAGCTCCCCTGTGTTAATGTCTCTCTCCTCAGTCATTATTCTTACTTAAATTTTGTATTGAATTACATTGAAATGAATAAAGTAAGGGTAACATTATTATTTTTTCTTGAGATGAGTGGAGTTTTGTTACAAAAGTGTTTCCATGGCTTCCTATGATTGCCCTGGATAGCTTTCTCTTTTGGATGCTTGTTTTCATAAACATAACCTGATTTTCCATAGGACCACAAAAGTTTCCCCAAAATCTTCCATTTAAAAATGAATTTTCCCAGCTCCAAATGGCACTCCTTCAAACCTACTGTGTAGGGACACTGTACCAGAATTAAACAGGCAAGCGGTTGTTTGTTCTAATTGTTTTGCCATAAGGCACTGAACCTGGTCAATGGAGACTAAAGTGACTACAGAGCACCCAGATGAAAAAAGAAAAATATCATCCAACAGTTGGTCTTTTTAATTTAACATTTCATTTTGAAATAAAAAAAAAACAGAATCATAAATACAAAGAATAAACTGGTGGTTGCCAGAGGGGAGGAGTGTGGGAGGATGGGGGAAATAGGTAAAGGTGATTAAGAAGTAAAAATTCCAGTTATAAAAATAAATAAATCATGGACCTGATAAGTACAACATGGGAATATAGTCAATAATATTGTAATAATTGTATGGTGACAGATGGTAACTATACTTACTGTGGTGAGCACTTAATAATGTATAGAATTGTCAAATCACTATGTTATACACCTGAAACTATTATAATATTGTATGTCAATTATATATCAATTTAAAAATTAACTAATCAATTATATGCAATGCAAAATAACACAGAGAGGTCCTGAGTATCCTTCACCTTATTTCCCACAATGGTTGCATTTTACATAACAAGAGTACAGTGTCAATCCCAGGACTGGGATACCACTGGGTGTTGGGGTCAGGTTCCCCACTAGAGAGCTGACACAGGGTAGGGGCTGTGGTTTTCCTGTGGTGTTCGGCTGGAGTTTTTGTCTAAAATTCTCTGTCTTTCTAGGCCCTTTGAGTAGAGGGAAGCAAGTTTTTCTTGTCTGTGCTCATTGACATTTCTGGGTTACTGACTTCTCCAGAATGCAGTCCAGCATATATGAGGCAAAAGGAAATGCAAGGATATGACATTTCACAGTCCTGAGGTTCCTAGCAGGGTGCCTTTTCCTTTCCACCTTTCTGAGTCTTATGTTTGTTGTATGTATAATGTCCAGAGGTGGGATTTTAGCTTTTCTTAGTGGGATGCATCTGTAGAAGTGTGTCTACTCTACACTGTTCCAAAACCAGAAGTCTTTCAGACTTGCCTTTCTATACTTAGATGCTTGATTTCTCCAAAAAGGTAAACATTTTTTTCTTTTTCACATGAACACCATCAAATTAAGTAGAGTGCCAAAATACAACAAAAAACACTTTTAAAAAACACGGTATTAGCTATTATACCAAATAATAAGTTTACTATTTTAAATAAAGAAAAATGGTGATGAGGCCATCCCTGGTGAAACACAGGATCCAGAGCATACATCTTGACATGCCATCCCTCCTTCAGCTCCCCTGACATTTATATTTAATCTGAATATAATAAACATCAAGGATATTCCTCTCAGTAGGACTGGGAGCTTAAGCAGAGAAAGACCTAATGCCATGGGAAGGTTTTAGCCAGGCTCGCTTATGTTGTCATGGTGATAGCAGAAGGAAGGTGGAGATTGTTTACAAATGCCTCAAATCTTTTATAAAACCAATTTGTGGGCATGGTTTCTCAATCTCCCTCTGCCTTTTACCACCGTAAGTCCCTGCCCAGATATCCTCAATAGGTAAGACCAGAACAACTGTCTCACATGAAACTATTTTAGAAATAGTTTTTTTTTCTTATGATAAGAACTTTTTTTATTATGTTATATTAATCACCATACATTGCATCATTAGTTTTTGATGTAGTGTTCCATGATTCATTGTTTGCACATTTCTATTTTTTTTAATTTTTAATATTTTCTTTAAATTTTTATTGTTGTGTTAATCACCATACATTACATCATTAGTTTTTGATGTAGTGTTCCATGATTCATTGTTTGTGCGTAACACCCAGTGCTCCATGCAGAACGTGCCCTCTTTAATACCTATCACCAGGCTAACCCATCCCCCACCCCCTTCCCCTCTAGAATCCTGTTTGTTTTTCAGAGTCCATCGTCTCTCATGATTCGTCTCTCCCTCTGATTTACTTCCCTTCATTTTTCCCCTCCTGCTATCTTCTTTTCTTTTTCTTAACATATATTGCATTATTTGTTTCAGAGGTACAGATCTGTGATTCAACAGTCTTGCACAATTCACAGCGCTCATCATAGCACATACCCTCCCCAATGTCTATCACCCAGCCACCCCCTCCCTCCCACCCCCCACCACTCCAGCAACCCTCAGTTTGTTTCCTGAGGTTAAGAATTCCTCATATCAGTGAGGTCATATGATACATGTATTTCTCTGATTGACTTATTTCACTCAGCATAACACCCTTCAGTTCCATCCATGTCATGTTTGCACATAATTTCTAAACAGAACTGGAGGGTATTATGCTAGGTGAAATAAGTCAGTCAGAGAAAGACAATTATCATATGGTATCACTCATATGTGGAATATAAGAAATAAAGCAGAGGATCATAGGGGGAAGGAGGAAAAAATTAATGGGAAGAAATCAGAGAGAGAGAGACACAAATTATGAGAGACTCTTGACTATAGGAAACAAACAGGGTTGTTGGAGGGGAGATGGGTGGGAGGATGGGATAACTGGGTGATGGGCAGTAAGAAGTGCAATGATGTGATGAGTACTGGGTGTTATACACAACTGATGAATCATTGAACACTACATCAGAAACTAATGAATTTAAATTAAAAAAATAATAATAACAATTTAAAAAAGTAAATAGTTTCTACCAAGTAGTGGTGATTCCTGTATGTTCCTTTGAATTAAATATCCCTTCAGTTTATACAGCAATTAAAAAATTAATGACGGATCAGATGAGAATCACTGAATACTGAATACCCAAGCCATCAGAGGAATGGTGGTTGAAAAACAAAATATTTCAAGGTGCTGAAGAGTCCCTGCAGAGAGTCCTTGCTGATTGCAAAAGGACAATGTATCTTCATTATGGAAAATCTGCTAGTTACCACTGGGACAACAGGTGTTATTTGCTTTCTAATGAATGTGAAGCACACAACATCACCTATGAAACATTCTTGCCAAAAGTTTACTCTGAATCTAAAAAATCACCTAGATTTAAATTTCAGTTCACAGAAAACATGAGGAATAGAGGGACACATTAAATATCCAACAAGAAAAATAATCTACAAATCCAGAATGTTGGACACAGAAAAAGGACTTTCGGACTTTTCAAAACTAGAGATTGTGGGGGAAAAGCATGGATTATTCTAGATCAAAAGAGACTAGAGATTCATTAAAATGCAATGTAATGAATAAATTTTGGATGCTTATTAGAAGAAAAACATGCTGGAAGAAACCTTGGGGATAGTACGTAAAATTTAAGATGGTCCAAAAATTAGATAATATTCAAGAATTAGTGTTAATTTCTTTAGCTATGATAATGGTATTGTATTTAGGTAGGAAACCATCTTTATTCTTAGGAGATGTTTACTGAAATATTTAGAATTGAAGAAGTGTTGTAGCTTACATTTAAATGGTTTACACATAAATATGTGAATAATTGCTAAACTGCTTGGAGCACAGATTCAGCAAACTGTGGCCCGTGAGCCAATTCTGGTTAACTATCTATTTTTGTCCAGATATAAGAATGGCTTTTACCTTTTTCAATGATTGAAATAAATGGAAAGAAGAAAAATATTTTCTGGCATGTGAAAATTATATGAAATTCAAATTTCAATGTTCGTAAACAAAATGCTATTACAGCCACACTCATTTATTGACATATTTATGGGTGCTTTTGTGCTACAATAACAGAGTTGGATAGTTGAGATCGAGCCTGTATGGCTTACAAAGCCAGAAATTTTTTACCAGTACATTAAAAGTAAAGAAATTAAAGTTCAGAGAACATAGGTTAAGTGACTTGCCCAACCTCTTCCTAGTCATGGAGGTGAGCCTAACCATATATATCCCTGACTCCTGGCCACTTCTATCCTCATATTCCTGCTCCGGATGAAACAGTTTTTAAAATATTTCTTTTTCTCAATTGAGATCTAAAACCATAATAATCAGTGCTCAAAAAAACTTGTTTTTCCAGTGTTCCTAAAATCTTTCCCATAGGTTTTGTTCCAGATCTTTATCTATCTGAAAAGTATAAATACACAAAAATGTGTGATGGTGAATACCTCTGTAGAGGAAGGGAAGAATTAGTCCTGGGAAGGGAAGAACAAAGAAAGGAGGATTGAAATAATGGGATTTTTGTTGGATTTGAATAAATCATGTCAAAATGTTAACAGTTGTTCATTATGGGTGGTAAGTATATTACCTTATTCTGTTTACCTTTCTGTAATGTTTAATTGAAAGAAAGGAAGACCTTGATACTGCCTCCCTAGGTGGTCTTCTCCCTAGAGCACTCCTCATGGGGTCTGTTACTCCACTGCTCTCGTTGTAGCATTTCTGTTCTGGAAGACAAAGTCTCCCACTTTTACTAGCCCAGAGCACTCCATCTTCTCTTGATGTTTTGCCAAGTCCCTGCTTAAACTTTTAATAATAGTCCTTTGGTTAAATTCTCCTCTCCTAAAATTGCTTAATTTTGAGACAGAAATACAGCAAGGGTGTACAATTTCACCACTATTGTTTATTACTTTCTCTGAATGGTCTAGTCAAAACAATTCCGTAAGAGGAATAAGTGACATGAAAATATTGGAAAGTATGTGGCAAAATTATCATTATTTACAAATCATATGATTTTATACTTGTAGAGTTAAAGAGACATCAGTTACAGCAATAAAAAATAAAGCACTTTACTAAGTAGGTTTATTAGAAAATTATATATAGGGGCACCAGGGTGGCTCAGTAGGTTAAGCATCAGAATCTTGATTTTGGCTCAAGTCATCCTCTCGGGGTCCTGAGATCAAGCCATGTGTTGGGCTCTGCAATGAGCCTGGAGCCTGCTTAAGATTTTCTCTCTCTCTCTCTCTTTTCTTCTTCCCCCCTCCCCCATCACCTTCTCTCTTTTTGCTCTCTCTTTCTCAAAAGAAAAAAAGAAAATTGTATACAACATTAATTAGTATATACAAAGACCATTAATAAAAGTTAATGGAAAGCAAGAGGGAAAAATGGGCAGGCAGAGCACAGGGGATTTTTAGGTCCATGAAACTACTCTGAATGATACTAATGATGGATAAAAGTCATTTATACAATTGTCCATACCTATAGAGTGTACAACACTGAGAATGAGCCCTACTATAAACTATAGAGTCTGGATGATAATGATGTGTCAATTCAGGTTTATCAACTATAATGAATGTACTACTTGTTCAGGATGTTCATAGTGGAGGAGGTTATGCATATGGTGGGGAGGTAGTATATAGGAAATTTCTACCTTCCTATCAGTTTTGCTTTGAACCTAAAACTGCTCTAAAAAATAAAGTCTATTCCCCCTTTTAAAAAAATTAAAGACTTTATTTGTTTATTTGAGAGAGAATGAGAGAGAGAGAGAGAGCAAGCACATGAGAGAAGAAAATTTTATATATTTTTATATTACTGTGCTATACATGAAGACATTCAATTTCTTCTTTTTTTTTTGGAAGACATTTGATATCAAACATCAAAAAAAGGGAAGATGGCGGAGGAGTAGGAGACCTGGATTTCCTCTGGTCTCAGGAATTCAGCTGAATAGGGATCGAACCATTCTGAACATCTATGAACTCAACAGGAGATCGAAGAAGAGAGTAGCAACAACTCTCTGAACAGAGAAGCGACCACTTACTGGAAGGTAGAACGTGTGGAGAAGTGAATCCCAGGCGATATTCCAGAGGATAGACAGCGGGGGAGGGGGCCTCCGCCACTTCTGGCAAGTGATAGAGCCACGGAGCACAAAATCGGAACTTTGAGAAGTCGGCTCCGCGGAGGGACGTCACTCCAGTGGCTAAGCGGGGGGTGGAACCCTCGCGGGACAGTGTGGTCTTAGGACCCTCAGGGTCACAGAAAGACCAGGGGTGCCTGAGTGCAGCAGAGCTCCCAGGTATCGGAGCAGGGAAGCCGGCTGCAGAGACGGAGCCGAGGTGCAGGCTCTCAGCTCGGGGTGGCCATAAACTGTGATCTGTGGCCCAGTCAGGCCATTGCTCCTCCAGCAGGAACTCAACAAGCAGCAGAGCCAGGGAGACTCCCCTTCCTCCCCCAGGAGGAGCGGCGCAGGAGCGCACTGCAGGGATCTGCTGGGTTTGGAGACTCCACACAGGGTTGGGTGCCAGAGATAGAAATGCTTGGTCACAGGCTGGGTGAGCACGGAGTGCGGCCTGAGACTGGCGAGACAGGAGTGATTGACTGCTTTTCTCTGGGGACACATTGAGGAGTGGGGCCCTGAGTTCGCAGATCCTCTGGTCGGAGAGTGGGAGGCTACAATTTTCACCCTCGTCCTCCAAAGCTGTACCTAGAGCTTGTTAGGAATAGAAGCTCCTGAGAGCAAACCCGAGTAGCTTGCTTAGCCTGGACCAAAAAGGGCGGGGCAATTCTGCCTCCAGCAAAGACATTTGGGAACCACAGCAACAGGCCCCTCCCCCAGAAGATCAGCACGAACAGCCACAAGACAAGACCAAGTTTACCAATCAAGGAGAATGGGAGAACTCCAATGCTAGGGGAATACTGCACATAGAATTCATGGCTTTTTTAACATGATTCATTAGTTTGTCAAAGTTAATTATTTTACTTGGTTTTTTTTGAATTTTTCTTATTCCCTTTTTCAACCAACATCTTATCAATCCCTTTTTTAAGAAAGCATTTTTCATTTTTCATTTTTAGAGTCATATTTTATCCCTTCATAGTAGTTACACTTATTTTTGGCATATATATATATATATATATATATATATATATATATATATAAGTTGTTCTCTCCTTAAAATTTTGAGATACAGTATCTTCTAACAGATCAAAATATACCCCAAATCACTACTGTATGGCTTTGTTCTAGTCTCCGGCCTGATTACATTCTCTCCCTTTTTTTTTCTTCTTTTTTAAAAATCTTCTTTCTTTTTTCAAACAACTTCTTATCATTTCCTTTTATAATTTTCATCTTTACAGTCATCTTCCATCACTTCATTGTATCAACCCTTATTTTGTATATACATAAATCTTTCTTCCTTTAAAATTTTAGCAGGCAGTTTCTTCAACAGACCAAAATATGCCCAAAATCTAGTGTGTGGCACTGATCTATGCACTAGCCTGATCAAATTTGATCATATTCTGTTTTTTTTTGTTCTGTTTAAGTTTGTTTTTATTTTTTATTTTTCCTTTTTTTTCCTCTTTCTTTTTTCTTTCTTTCCCTTTCTTGTCCCTTGGTTTCAGGTCGTTTCTGATTTGTATAGAGTATATTTGCTAGGGACTTGTTAACCTGTTGGCATTCTGTTCTCTCATTCATCTATTCTCCTCTGGACAAAATGACAAGACGAAAAAAATTACCTCAGCAAAAAGAACAAGAGGTAGTACCGTCTGTCAGGGACCTACTTAATACGGACATTACTACGATGTCGGAGCTAGAGTTCAGAATCATAACTTTAAGGATACTAACTGGGCTTGAAAAAAGCATGGAAGTTATTAGAGAAACCCTTTCTGGAAAAATAAAAGTACTAAAATCTAACCAAGTCGAAATCAAAAAGGCTATTAATGAGGTTCAATAAAAAATGGGGGCACTAACTGCTAGGATAAATAAGGCAGAAGAGAGAATCAGTGATATAGAAGACCAAATGATGGAAAATAAAGAGGCTGAGAAAAAGAGAGAGAAACAACTACAGGATCACGAGGGCAGAATTCGAGAGAAAAGCAATATGATAAGACGAAACAATATTAGAATAATTGGGATCCCAGAAGAAGAAGAAAGAGAGAGAGGGGCAGAAGGTATATTGGAGCAAATTACCTAATGTGGGGAAAGAAACAGGCATCAAAATCCAGGAGGCACAGAGAACCCCTCTCAAAATCAATAAAATAGGTCAACACCCCGACATCTAATAGTAAAACTGACGAGTCTCAGAGACAAAGAGAAAATCTTGAAAGCAGCTCGGGAGAAGAGATATGTAAACTACAATGGTAGAAACATTAGATTGGCAACAGACCTATGCACAGAGACCTGGCAGGCCAGAAAGGACTGGCATGATATCTTCAGAGCACTAAATGAGAAAAATATGCAGCCAAGATTACTATATCCAGCTAGGCTTCAATGAAAATAGAAGGAGAGATAAAAAGCTTCCAGGACAAACAAAAACTAAAGGAATTTGCAAACACGAAACAAGCCCTCCAAGAAATATGGAAAGGGGTCCTCTAAGCAAAGAGAGAGCCTAAAACCAGCATAGATCAGAAAGGAACACAGACAATATACAGTCACAGTCACCTTACAGGCAATACAATGGCACTAAATTCATATCTCTCAATAGTTACCCTGAATGTAAATGGGCTCAATGCCCCAATCAAAAGACACAGGCTGTCAGATTGGATTAAGAAACAAGACCCATCAATATGCTATCTGCAAGAGACTCATTTTAGAAACAAAGACACACACAGATTGAAAGTGAGGGGGTGGAAAACCATTTACCATGCTAATGGACACCAAAAGAAAGCTGGGGTGGCAATCCCTATATCACACAAATTAGATTTTAAAACAAAGACTGTAATAAGAGATGAAGAAGGACACTATAACCTACTTAAAGAGTCTATCCAACAAGAAGATCTAACAATTGTAAATATCTATGCCCCTAACATGGGAGCAGCCAATTATATAAGGCAATTAATAACAAAGGCAAAGAAACACATTGACAACAATACAATAATAGTGGGGGACTTTAACACCCCCCTGACTGAAATGGACAGATAATCTAAGCAAAAGATAAAGAAGGAAATAAAGACTTTAAATGACACACTGGTCCAAATGGACTTCACAGACATATTCAGAACATTCCATCCCAAAGCAACGGAATACACATTCTTCTCTAGTGCCCATGGAACATTCTCCAGAATTGATCACATCCTAGGTGAAAAATCAGGTCTCAACCAATACCAAAAGATTGGGATTATTCCCTGCGTATTTTCAGACCACAATGCTTTGAAACTAGAACTCAATCACAAGAGGAAAGTCGGAAAGAACTCAAATATATGGAGGCTAAAGAGCATCCTACTAAAGAATGAATGGGTCAACCAGGAAATTAAAGAAGAATTTAAAAAATTCATGGAATCCAGTGAAAATGAAAACACAGCTGTTCAAAATCTTTGGAATGCAGCAAAGGCAGTACTGAAAGGAAGGTATATAGCAATACAAGCAAGAATGAAAGGCCTCAAATACACAACCTAAACCTACACCTAAAGAGCTACAGAAAAAACAGCAAAGAAAGCCTAAAGCCAGCAGGAGAAGAGAAATAATAAAGATCAGAGCAGAAATCAATGAACTAGAAACCAGAAGAACAGTAGAACAGATCAACAAAACTAGAAGCTTGTTCTTTGAAAGAATTAAAAAGATTGATAAACCCCTGGCCAGACTGATCAAAAAGAAAAGAGAAATGACCCAAATCAACAAAATCATGAATGAAAGAGGAGAGATCACAACCAACACCAAAGAAATACAAACAAATATAAGAACATATTATGAGCAGCTCTATGCCAGCAAATTAGATAACCTGGAAGAAATGGGTGCATTCCTAGAGATGTATCAACTACCAAACATGAACCAGGAAGAAATACAAAACCTGAAAAGACCTATAACCACTAAGGAAATTGAAGCACTCATCAAAAATCTCCCGACAAACAAAAGCCCAGGGCCAGATGGCTTCCCATGGGAATTCTATCAAACATTCAAAGAAGAATTAATACCAATTCTCCTGAAACCATTCCAAAAAATAGAAATGGAACGAAAACTTCCAAACTCATTTTATGAGGCCAGCATTACCTTGATCCCAAAACCAGACAAAGAACCCATCAAAAAGGAGAATTACAGACCAATACCCTTGATGAACATGGATGCAAAAATTCTCACCAAAATACTGGCCAATAGGATCCAACAGTACATTAAAAGGATTATTCAACACGACCAAGTGGGATTTATCCCTGGGCTGCAAGTTTCGTTCAACATCCACAAATCAATCAATGTGATATGATACATTAACAAAAGAAAGAACAAGAATCATATGATCATCTCAATAGATGCAGAAAAAGCATTTGACAAAGTACAGCATCCTTTCTTGATCAAAACTCTTCAGAGTATAGGGATAGAGGGTACATACCTCAATATCATAAAAACCATCTATGAAAAACCTACAGCGAATATCATTCTCATGGGGAAAAGTGAGAGCTTTCCCCCTAAGGTCAGGAATGTGGCAGGATGTCCACTATCACCACTGCTATCCAACATAGTATTAGAAGTCCTAGCCACAGCAATCAGACAACAAAAAGATATCAAAGGCATCCAAATCAACAAAGAGGAAGTCAAACTCTCACTCTTTGCAGATGGTATGATACTTTGTGTGGAAAACCCAAAAGAATCCACCCCAAAACTGCTAGAACTCATACAGGAATTCAGTAATGTAGCAGGATATAAAATCAATGCACAGAAATCAGTGGCATTCCTATACACCAACAACGAGACAGAAGAGAGACAAATCAAGGAGTCGTTCCCATTTAGATACCATAAGATACCTATGAATAAATTTAATCAAAGAGGCAAAGGGTCTGTACTCAGCAAACTATAAAACACTCATGAAAGAAATTGAAGAAGACACAAAGAAATGGAAAAACGTTCCATGCTCATGGATTGGAAGAACAAACATTGTGAAGATGTCAATGCTACCTAGAGCAATCTACACATTCAAAGCAATTCCCATCAAAATACCATCCACTTTTTTCAAAGAAATGGAACAAATAATCCTAAAATTTGTATGGAACCAGATGAGACCCTGAATAGCCGGAGGAATATTGAAAAAGAAAAGAAAAGCTGGCGGCATTACATTTCCAGACTTCCAGCTCTATTACAAAGCTGTCATCATCAAGACAGCATAGTACTGGTACAAAACCAGGCACATAGGTCAATGGAACAGAAGAGAGAGCCCAGAAATGGACCCTCAACTCTATGGTCAACTCATTTTTGACAAAGCAGGAAAGAATGTCCAACAGAATAAAGACAGTCTCTTCAATAAATGGTGTTGGGAAAATTGGACAGCCAGATGCAGAAGAATGAAACTGGACCATTTCCTTACACCACACACAAAATAGACGCCAAATGGTTGAAAGACCTAAACGTGAGACAGGAGTCCATCAAAATCCTAAAGGAGAACACAGGTAGCAACCTCTTCGACCTCAGCCGCAGCAACTTCTTCCTAGAAACATAGCCAAAGGCAAGGGAAGCAAGGGCAAAAATGAACTATTGGGATTTAATCAAGATAAAAAGCTTTTGCACAGGAAAAGAAACAGTCCACAAAACCAAAAGACAACCGACAGAATGGGAGAAAATATTTGCAAATGACATATCAGATAAAGGGCTAGTATCCAAAATCTATAAAGAACTTATCAAACTCAACACCCAAAGAACAAATAGTCCAATCTAGAAATGGGCAGAAGACATGAACAGACATTTTTCCAAAGAAGACATCCAAATGGCCAACAGGCACATGAAAAAGTGCTCAACATCGCTCGGCATCAGGGAAATCCAAATCAAAACCTCAATGAGATATCACCTCACACCCATCAGAATGGCTAAAACTAACAAGTCAGGGAACGACAGATGTTGGTGGGGATGTGGAGAAAGGGGAACCCTCCTACACTGTTGGTGGGAATGCAAGCTGGTGCAACCACTCTGGAAAACAGTATGGAGGTTCCTCAAACAGTTGAAATTAGAGCTACCGTTCGATCCAGCAATTGCACTACTGGGTATTTACCACAAAGATACAAATGTAGGGACCCGAAGGGGTACATGTACCCCAATGTTTATAGCAGCAATGTCCACAATAGCCAAACTGTGGAAAGAGCCAAGATGCCCATCGACAGATGAATGGATAAAGAAGAAGTGGTATATATACACAATGGAATATTATGCAGCCATCAAAAGGAATGAGATCTTGCCATTTGCAACGACGTGGATACAACTGGAGGGTGTTATGCTGAGTGAAATAAGTCAATCATCAGAGAAAGACATGTATCACATGACCTTACTGATATGAGGAATTCTTAATCTCAGGAAACAAACTGAGTGTTACTGGAGTGGTTGGGGGTGGGAGGGATGGGGTGGCTGGGTGATAGACATTGGGGAGGGTATGTGCTACGGTGAGCGCTGTGAATTGTGCAAGACTGTTGAATCACAGATCTGTACTTCTGAAACAAATAACGCAACATATTTTAAGAAAAAAGAAAAAGAAGAAGATAACAGGAGAGGAAGAAAAGGGGAGTATGTCAGAGGGGGAGACGAACCATGAGAGATGATGGACTCTGAAAAACAAACTGAGGGTTCTAGAGGGGAGGGGGTAGGGGGATGGGTTAGCCTGGTGATGGGTATTGAGGAGGGCACGTTCTGCATGGAGCACTGGGTGTTATGAACAAACAATGAATCATGGAACACTGCACCAAAAACTAATGATGTAATATATGGTGATTAACATAACAATAAAAAATTTAAAAAAAAGAAAACTGATGACCCATCAGGGAAATACAAATCAAAACTACAATGAGATATCACCTCACACCTTTTAGTGAGAATGGCTAAAATTAACAACACAGGAAAAAATAGATGTTGGTGAGGATGCAATGAAAGGGGAACCCTCTTACACTGCTGGTGGGAATGCAAATTGGTGCAGCCAATCTGGAAAACACTACAGAGGTTCCTCAAAATTTAAAAAAATAGAACTACCCTATGATCCAGAATTGCACACTAGGTACTTACACAAAGGACACAAAAATACTGATTTGAAGGGACAGATTCACCCCAATGTTTATAGCAGCATTATCTACAACAGCCAAACTATGGAAACAGCCCAAGGGTCCATCAACTAATGAATGGATAAAGAAGATATGGTGTATATAAACGATGGAATATTACTTGGCCATAAAAAAGAATGAAATCTTGCCATTTGCAATGACATGGATGGAGCTAGACAGTATCATGCTAAGTGAAATTAGTCTGAGAAAGACAAATACCATATGATTTCATGCATATGTGGAATTTAATAAACAAAACAAATGAACATGGGGGATAAAAAGAGAGAGACAAAACATAAAATAGATTCTTAATGATAGAGACAAACTGAGGGTCTATGGAGGGATGAGTGGGAGATGAGCAAAATGGGTGATGAGGATTAAGGAGGGCCCTTGTGATGAGCTGGGTGTTATATGTAGGTGTTGAATCACTAAATTCTATTCTTGTAACCAATATTATACTCTATGTTAACTAACTGAAATTCAAAAAGAACCTGAAACTAAAATAAAAATAAAAGAAAAAAAAAGAAAATTGACCCAATAACAAAGGAGCAAAAGATCTGAACAGCCTTTCACCAAAGAAGATAATATGGATGGCATATAAGCATGTGAAAAGATATACAACATCACATTAGGGAAATACAAATTAAATCACAATGAAATAACACTACTACATATGGAATAAAATGGGATAGATAGATGATAAATAGAAGATAGATGATAGATAGATAACTAGTTATCTAGCTGTGGATATGAGAGGAATTTGTGCAATATTTTGGGAGAACTGTTTTGTGAACACTATTAAAAATTTAGTGAACACAGTCTTAGACACAACAATTCTACTTCTGAAAATTAGTTGTCATACAACCAAGCAAAGATGTACAAGGATGTCCACTTAACATGTATATATGTATGAATGTTTTATATCCATTAAAATATGAAAAGAATCCAGAGGAGATTGTTAACTGTAGTGAGAGCTAAATAAGAAAGTAGGAGTGGGGAAGGAAACATTTACTTTTTAATTTATACTCTTCTCTAATATGTGATTTCTTTCAAATTTTTACCATATGTTTGTATTTCTTCTATAATTAAAAATCTAAACAACTGAGGTGGATGCAAATTAATATGCAATGGAATAGGCAGGATAAGTTATCAGCATTTGGCAAATTGAAGGATTCCAAGTTCCAAGTTGACACAATTTTGGAAAACTGTAGTCCAGTAAATTGCAACGTACCATCTGTTTTTGGCTCCCTGTCAAATGGAATGTGGTGCCTAAAATAGTGTCTCTGTTTAATAAATGTAATTTATCACCTAAGGTATGTTCTTTCTGTCATTATGTCAGTGTAACATAGTCTCTCACCCATGTTCTGAAGCTCGGTTCTCCACAATGGGTATTATAATGTCATACTTTATTATCCACCCCTATTTCAACCTTTTATAACTTTTTGAAAAAGAAAAAAAAAACCTGCTATGTATTCTCTGTTCTGTGTTTATTTGGATACAGTGTTTACTGAAGTGTGCACAGGCAAGATAACAAATATGGTCTCTGTCCCCCATGCTCTGGGTCTCTACCTCAGCTTAGGGCCTCATGAACTGTTGTCTTGATTATAACAATAGACTTAAAAATTGGTCTTTGAAGCTCCAATAATCCAATATATCCTTCAAACCTGTTGTTCATGTAGACCCAGAGGGAACTTTTTAAAACATAATTATAGCCATGGTACTCCTTTATAAACTTTATCAGTGCCTCCCTGTTCCTACCAGATGAGTCTTACCTCCTTCAGATGACTCCAGCTTCATCGCTCATCATTACATGCTCTCTAATATATGCTCCAGTCACAGAGAACTTCCCAGCCACAACGCACCCCAAGGCAAGGGGCATACTCTTCTCTTTCCCTCTATCACCTCCACACCAGCTCCCGCTGTTCTTCATCAGATGCTTTTCTTGACCTAATTGTCTGAATTAAGAGTCCCTCCTAGTAGTTTATTTACCACCTGTGCTGTCAGCTAACCAAGGTACAGCTGCACCATCCAATGTAAGCTCCCAATTACTGTGTAAGCTCCAAGGGCAGGTACCCTACCTAATTCATCTTCCTATCTGCTCTGCAGAGCACAATATCTAGAACAGAGTCAATATTCTAAAAAATGCTTCCTTAACTGAATAAGGAGATCACTGTCGACAGTGGAGAAAACATCTTCTTTATCTTGATGTTCAGTTGCCTAGAAATTAAGATGATGGTCATATAAATCATATTTCAATCAATAGAAACAGGTAGCCATTGATCAACTGATTTTTTTACACACATTTCACTTTTTAGAGCAAGAAACAAGTGTAAACAAGTTGGACATTTGCTGACAGTTCCATGGATATGTATCAGGCAATGCATAATTCATCTGCTTTTAAAACAGTTTTCCTAAAAACTATCCTAAGATTTACTCACCTTTCAGTTATGCCTCTTTGCTTTATTTTCTGTCCTTTATTGGGGATTTTTACTGAATTGAATTACACAATGTCTCAGATGAAACATGAATTCATTGATGGTGAAATCTCAGTCAGCCACTGCATTTATTAGACAAGCATGATGTGGACTGTCAGTCACTTGTTGAATTGAGGCAGGCAAAAATGATCCAGGAAGTCTATGTGCACATGGGAATGATGGGGCCCTTGGTTGTTGTGTTGTTTTGTTTTGGTTTGTTTTTAAAGGAATAACAAAGGAAAAAATCCAAAAGATCAGAGGGCCAGACAGAGATTGTCCCTCTGATGTCTGGCCAGCCAGATCAGTGATATACCATTCCTCTATGTACCAGACAGAGTCTGAAACCATTGAGGTAAGCACCTCCTGTGCACTGTTCTTTTGGTGTTACTCTTCTTGCTCAACAAAGGAGTGCATTGAAGTACATTGAACAAAGGGAAGTTAGGAGTTTGCACAAGGAACCCAGCTAACCAGTGTAAGAGGCAGCCTCAAACTCAGCCCCAGTGGCTCCAAGTCAATGTTCTGTGTCCCTCGCTGCCCAGTCAGATGATATAAGATGTGAGGATGGAGGGAAAATACAGGCACACTGTAGATATCAAGATTGTGAACTGACTCCATGCTGTTCCCTTCTTTTTATTTTTAGAACAGGATTCAGCCATTTTCCAGAAAGGGCCACATTTCATTCTCCTGTCAAAGAAAGGGGATAGACATGGTGTATAGTCCCCACCCCCCACCCACCCTCACACTTTCCCACTCCAACTGTGGGTGACCTTTGTGAGCAGGTGGCACTCCAGGATCTAGCATGTGCTGGTTTAGCATCAAGTCTGTTCTGTTGTAAATTTCACTGCACATTCTCTCTCTCATTTCCCCTACAAGTCCATGGGAGCTCACGTTCTGGTAGGATCAAAGAATGGCTCATTCACTTCTTCACTCTTGGCCTATCATAGGTGAAAAGCCAAGACTCACCCCCGCTGCCGACAAGGACTCACCCAGGGCAGCATACATAGCAGGCTCCAGCAACCACGGAGCGAATGAAATACACAGTGCTTCTGTTCAGCAATTTCTAGTTCCATGTTGCTAAGACTGCCCATTTATTTATCTCATTGAACAGAGGAATGTTCTGTGGAGCTGAGAATCAACAGGGAAGCAGATGTAGAGGTCATTGTTTCCTTGATTACTGAATGTTGTGAAAACTCATGTATCTTATTTAACATGAAATATTTCTAGTCTTCTTGAAATAAAGAGGTGCCATTATTAAGACCCTTTTTACAACACTGGATTTTCTCCATAACAATGCACAAAGGCTTGTCTATAAAATACTCTGTAGTATGCACTCTGTGCAGTATGGTTCGATTATCTGAATTTAAGAGCAATATCCCCAGAGGTTCCAAACCTTTGTACGTTCCAGCTCTTCATTTATATTCAGTGCAGCTGTTAGTAGCAGCTGTTGACCCCTATTGGGTTACCAGTGCTTGTTAACAGCAGTTCCTGGCATACAAGTCCTCTTCTGTTTTACATGCATAGTTTTCATTTAATGGTCACTGGAGCCCAGTAGAGTAGATATTAAGGTACCCCCTTTAACAATGGGACAGAGGAAGTCTCAGGTGTCTGGGAAACCAGGGCAAGCATACAATCCATAAATGGACCGAGAAGATACTTGTTTCCCCTGCTCTGATGTCACAGGCAGGACCTGAGGCCCTAATTTCATTCTCCAGGCAGTCATGAAAGGGTTGCAGATGTCACACTTCAAGGCAAAGCCCACACCTCCCTGTTGCTATGCTGAGATCTACATGCTGTATAGAGCACCATCTAAGATGCAGGGAGGAAACATGGCAAACTCTTAGGAAACTCTTCCAGGTTTATAGAAATCCACATTCTAACTGGTATCCCAGTTAGATATATGTGTGCATATAAGTGTGTATACATAAAATCTCCACAAGTTTATTTATGCAGAATGGACAAGAAAATACTTCCAATGCATTATTAATCATTAAAGTTAGACATAGCATAACAACCAAGCTCATTACAGCTATGCTGACCCTAGCAGCCTGCTGAGCAGGAAAGGTAACCCCATCCTTTAGCTATTGACCACATCAACTCTCATTGTTTCCTGTCTTTGCTGTAATTATATATCTGCCTACAGAGACTGCATATATCGCATGCATTTTTCTGGAGGAAAAATAGTGTGTACTGGCAGAGGGTCCTCTGACACCAGAATTCTCCGAGCTTTCTACTCATGCATACATACCAATTAATGGTGTGATTCAGCCCAATCTCAGACAAGAGTTGACTTTCCCTGAGTCAGGTTTCTCCTCTCCCATTCTGGTGCTGCAAAGTTAAATGCACAGACCATAGCATAGATTTTAAAGATAACATATCATTATTCTTCTTACTATTCTGCTTCTGCTTCTTATTCCTTGAGACTGAGCGAGGCATGAGCACATCACAGGGCAACCAACACATGGAAGATCAGCACAGCTCATCCTGAGGACCCCAGAGGATAAGCCCATGTTCACCTTCAATGACACAATCCTTCTCCTCCAAGACCAACCATCCTGACTATAAGAAGGAAGATGGAGGGTCCAGGGAAGTGAGGTAGGTGGGAGGTGCTGGGCTCCATACAGAAATATCTCCTTGTCATCCCCTGGAAAGAAATAGTGTGAATTGCCTTAATGGGGACTCAATTACCAAGTGTTGGCTATCTTCTCTCCAGCTGGGCTGACAGAAGCATTTTCATGCCTCTCTGCCAAAGTTCTGCTCCTTACCTAAGAGGTAGTTTTGATCATTATAATCTTCCGATCATGTGTCAAAAGATCCATAATTGCTTGGAACAGGATGAAGGAAACAAGATTTCAACATGACCTCCCACCCCACCAAAAAAATAGTTTGGAGATTGTAGTTGTCAGAAAACTTAGTATGAGTCAAGTGTGAGATTGTGTTTTCTTCTCTCCTTCCCCCAATCCTCCCAATAGCTTAGGGAATTAGGTGGCAGTTTATCTAGAATGACTTTAATCCACACAGACTACACAATAGCAGGAAAATAAAATCCTGAGTTGGAAAATACATTCCAGGAAGGAGATGGTCTTCCTGGAGACACTGAAGGAAACAACCAGGTTTGATGAGCTTGAAAGCAGAGTGGGGGAACTACCACTTCATTTAGCCCACACAGGGTTTCAAACATGATTTGAACTTACATTTAAATTCAGACTATGTCACATACAAATCTGGATTCTGTTTTTTTTCTTTCATCATAAATAATGAGAAAAACTAATTATACCATTCCATTTTCCCACAAGGCAATCATGGGATAGAGAGAAGAGCTGATGTTTTAGATGGGGTATATACTCCCAGCTGGACTCAGCCCCTCACTGGCATGTGTCTCCTCAGTGCTGAGGCTGCCAGTCCATTACCAATTACCCTCAGGCAAGTGACATTCTTCTAGAAGAGAGATATTTTTCTGCTCTCATCAAAAGCAGCAAAATTAAAGATTTCTAAGTGAAGAATATTTCTATATGTTTAATGCAGAGAGCAGGCCCACTTCACTCCTCTATTTTATTTGCCTGGATTCTGTAAACTATTTAAATGTTTGGCCCCTGAGGTGTTTTGCCTAAGAAATGGCTGAAAGATGTAGTGATGATTAACCCAGAGGAGAGAAGATTGGGTACTTCATGAGGTTAGATTCAATACATGTAAGATTGTCACAAGGGAGAAATATTGGGTTTACCTGCAAGGTCTTATGAAATCCACCAGGAGAAAGAGTTCTGCTCAATGTGAAGAAATCAGTACTACCAGAATTTTTCAGGAATAAAATGGGTGTCTGGAGATTACAGTAAGCCCCAGTCATTGGTGGTATTGAAACATAGGAGGGTACCCCTAGGTAGAAAAGCAAGAATGCAGATTGAACAATTGGGTGTGCAGTTATACCTAGCCAGCGATGCTCACCTGCATCAGTGCAGTATGGGCAACTTTGTAGATGGCCTTCATGGGCCCACAGGTCATATGTAATTGTCTACAGATGTGGAAATAGGATTCTCAAAAGAAGAAAATATGTAAACCTGGATCCTTACAACTCACTAAGAATCTCAACCCCTCTACACTCCATCAAATCTTGATATTTTTTTACCACCTGATAAGGGCTTTCCATAGCATCTATAAAGAATTCAATAGCCACCTTTCTTCAATTGTAGTGACTGACTATACCCACATAGCCCAGCTTAGAGCTTTTCACTAGCTAGATAATAAGATGAATGATAGGGTGTCTATGTTTGTGTAAGGAGTTTGCCTGTGTTAGCTTCACAAAGGTCCTTAACATATCTGATGAGCAACAAGAGCAGTGTTTCGAGGTGCCTGCCACCCATATAGATTTATTTGGGTGCAAGAATTAGAGCCGCAAAAATGTTTGGAGAGATCTAAAAACTGTGACTCAATACATTAACGTTTTTCTATTGGGAGGCAGTACCACTCAATTATTACACTATCATTCAAGTGGAATTTTGCTTTATCTATTCTCTTAAAACTCAGAAAATAAATATGCTATTAGTGATAATGAAATGGGGAGGGAATATTAACGCCCAGCAATGGCAGACCACATAACACCTTACTCTATCCCCTGTAATCATCCAGAAAAACGGAACTAAATATATTATTTTATTTTTATTTTTATTTTTTTAATATTTTTTGTTATGTTATATTAATCACCATATATCACATCATTAGTTTTTGATGTAGTGTTCTATGATTCATTGTTTGCGAATAACACCCACAGTTTCATGCAGAACGTGCCCTCCTTAATACCCACTAAAGGCCAACTCATTCCCCCACCCCCTTCCCCTCTAGAACCCTCAGTTTGTTTTTCACAGTTTATAGTCTCTCATGGTTCATCTCCCTCTCCGATTCCCCCCCTTTCATTCTTCCCCTCCTGCTATCTTCTTCTTCTTCTTCTTTTTTTTAACATATAATGTATTATTTGTTTCAGAGGTACAGGTTTGTGATTCAACAGTCTTACACAATTCACAGAGTTCACCATAACACATACCCTCCCCAATGTCTATCACCCAGGCACCCCATCCCTCCCACCCCCCACCACTCCAGCAACTCTCAGTTTGTTTCCTGAGATAAAGAATTCCTCATATCGGTGAGATCAAATGATGCGTGTCTTTCTCTGATTGACTTATTTCCTCACCATAATACCCTCTAGTTCCATCCATGTCATTGCAAAGGGCAAGATCTCATTCCTTTTGATGACTGCATAATATTCCATTGTATATATATACCACTTCTTCTTTATCCATTCATCTGACGATGGACATCTTGGCTCTTTCTACAGTTTGGTTATTGTGGATATTGCTACTACAAACATCAGGGTGCGTGTACCCCTTCAGATCCCTACATTTGTATCTTTGGGATAAATACTCAGTAGTGAAATTGCTGGATCATATGGTAGCTCTATTTTCAACTGTTTGAGGAACCTCCATACTGTTTTCCAGAGGGGTTGCACCAGCTGGCATTCCCACCAACAGTGTAGGAGGGTTCCCCTTTCTCCACATCCCCACCAACATCTGTCATTTCCTGACTTAATTTTAGCCATTCTGACTGGCGTGAGGTGGTATCTCATTGAGGTTTTGATTTGGATTTCCCTGATACCTAGTGATGCTGAGCAATTTTTCACGTGTCTGTTGGTCATGTAGATGTCTTCTTGGGAAAAATGTCTGTTCATGTCTTCTGCCCATTTCTTGATTGGATCATTTCTTCTTTGGGTGTTGAGTTTAAGAAGTTCTCTATAGATTTTGGATACTAGCCCTTTTTCTGATATGTCATTTGCAAATATCTTCTCCCATTCTGTTGGTTGTCTTTTGGTTTGGTTGACTGTTTCTTTTGCTGTGCAAAAGCTTTTTATCTTGATGAAGTCCCAATAGTTCATTTTTGCCCTTGTTTCCCTTGCCTTTGGTGATGTTTCTAGGAAGAAGTAGCTGTGGCTGAGGTAGAGACGTTGCTGCCTGTGTTCTCGATTAGGATTTTGATGGACAGGAGTCTCACATTTAGGGCTTTCAACCATTTTGAGTTGTTTTGTGTGTGTGGTGTAAGGAAATGGTCCAGTTTCATTCTTCTTTTTGTTGCTGTCCAATTTTTCCAACACCAGTTGTTGAAGAGATTGTCTTTTTGCCATTGGACATTCCTTCTCACTTTGTCAAAAATTAGCTGACCATAAAGTTGAGGGTCCATTTCTGGGGTCTGGTTTCGCACAAATTTTAGGATTCTTTGTTCCATTTCTTTGAAAAAAGTGGATGGTATTTTGATGGGGATTTCATTGAATGTGCAGAGTGCTCTAGGTAGCATTGACATCTTCACAATATTTGTTCTTCCAATCCATGAGCATGGAATGTTTTTCCATTTCTTTGTGTCTTCTTCAATTTCTTTCATGAGTATTTTATAATTTTCTGAGTACAGATTCTTTGCTTCTTTGGTTAGATTTATTCCTAGGTATCTTATGGTTTCAGGTGCGATTGTAAATGGGATCGACTCCTTAATTTCTCTTTCTTCTGTCTTGTTGTTGGTGTATAGGAATGCCACTGATCTATATCCTGCAACATTATTGAATTCCTGTATGAGTTCTAGCAGTTTTGGGGTAGAGTCTTTTGGTTTTTCCACATAAAGTACCATATCAGCTACAAAGAGTGAGAGTTTGACTTCTTCTTTGCTGATTTGGATGCCTTTGATTTCTTTTTGTTGTCTGATTGCTGTGGCTAGGACTTCTAATACTATGCTGAATAGCAGTGTGATAGTCGATATCCCTGCCGTGTTCCTGACCTTAGGGGGAAAGCTCGCAGTTTTTCCCCATTGAGATTGATATTCACTGTGTGTTTTTCATAGATGGCTTTTATGATATTGAGGTATGTACCCTCTATTCTATACTCTGAAGAGTTTTGATCAAGAAAGGATGCTGTACTTTGTCAAGTGCTTTTTCTGCATCTATTGAGAGGATCATATGTTTCTTGTTCTTTCTTTTATTAATGTATTATATCACATTGATTGATTTGTGGATGTTGAACCAAACTTGCAGCCCAGGGATAAATCCCACTTGGTCGTGGTGAATAATCCTTTTAATGTACTGTTGGATCCTATTGGCTAGTGTTTTGGTGAGGATTTTTGCATCCTTGTTCATCAAGGGTATTGGTCTGTACTTCTCCTTTTTGATGGGGTCTTTGGTTTGGCGATCAAGGTGATGGTGGCCTAATAAAAAGAGTTCGGAAGTTTTCCTTCCATTTCTATTTTTTGGAACAGTTTCAGAAGAATAGGTATTAATTCTTCTTGAAATGTTTGATAGAATTCCCCTGGGAAGCCATCTGGCCCTGAGCTTTTGTTTGTTGGGAGATTTTTGATGACTGCTTCAATTTCCTTAGTGGTCATAGGTCTGTTCAGGTTTTCTATTTCTTCCTGGTTCAGTTTTGGTAGTTGATACATCTCTAAGAATTCATCCATTTCTTCCAGATTATCTAATTTGCTGGCATATAGTTGCTCATAATATGTTCTTATAGTTGTTTATATTTCTTTGGTGTGGGTTGTGATCTGTCCTCTATCATTCATGATTTTGTTGTTTTGGGTCATTTCTCTTTTCTTTTTGATAAGTCTGGCCAGAGGTTTATCAATCTTGTTAATTCTTTCAAAGAACCAGCTCCTAGTTTCGTTGATCTGTTCTACTGTTCTTTTGGTGTCTATTTCATTGATTTCTGCTCTGATCTTTATTATTTCTCTTCTCCTGCTGGGCTTAGGCTTTATTTGTTGTTCTTTCTCCAGCTCCTTTAGGTGTAGGGATAGGTTGTGTATTTGAGACCTTTCTTGTTTCTTGAGAAAGCCTTGTATTGCTATATACTTTCCTCTTAGGACCAACTTTGCTGCATCCCAAAGATTTTGAACAGTTGTGTTTTCATTTTCATTGGTTTCCATGAATTTTTTTTAATTTTTCTTTAATTTCCTGGTTGATCCATTCATTATTTAGTAGGATGCTCTTTAGCCTTCATGTATTTGAGTCCTTTCCGACTTTCCTCTTGTGATTGAGTTCTAGTTTCAAAACATTGTGGTCTGAAAATATGCGGGGAATGATCCCAATTTTTTGGTACCAGTTGAGACCTGATTTGTGACCTAGAATGTGATCAATTCTGGAGAATGTTCCATGGGCACTAGAGAAGAATGTGTGTTCTCTTGCTTTGGGATTTAATGTTCTGAATATATCTGTGAAAACCATTTGGTCCAGTGTGTCATTTAAAGTCTTTATTTCCTTGTTGATCTTTTGCTTAGAGGATCTGTCCATTTCAGTCAGGAGGGTGTTAAGTCCACCACTATTATTATATTATTGTCAATGTGTTTCTTTGCTCTTGTTATTCATTGGCATCATAGATATTTACAATTATTAGATCTTCTTGTTGGATAGACACTTTAAGTAGGATATAGTGTCCTTCCTCATCCCTTATTACAGCCTTTGGTTTAAAATCTAATTTGTCTGATATAAGGGTTGCCACCCCAGCTTTCTTTTGGTGTCCATTAGCATGGCAAATCATTTTCCACCCCCTCACTTTCAATCTGGGGTGTCTTTGGGTCTAAATTGAGTCTCTTGCAGACAACATATTGATGGGTCTCGTTGTTTTTTTTTTTTAAATCCAATCTGATAGCCTGTGTCTTTTGATTGGGACATTTAGCCCATTTCCATTCAGGGCAACTATTGGAAGATATGAATTTAGTGCCATCATATTGCCTGTAAGGTGACTGTTACTGTATATTGCCTCTGTTCCTTTCTGGTCTATGTTACTTTTAGGTTCTCTCTTTGCTTAGAAGACCCCTTTCAATATTTCTTATGGTGCTGGTTTCATGTTTGCAAATTCCTTTAGTTTTTGTTTGTCCTGGAAGCTTTTTATCTCTCCTATTTTCAATGACAGCCTAGCTGGATATAGTATTCTTGGCTGCATATTTTTCTCATTTAGTGCTCTAATATATCATGCCAGTCCTTTCTGGCCTGCCAGCTCTCTTTGGATAGGTCTGTTGCCAATCTAATGTTTCTTCCATTGTAGGTTATAGATGTCTTCTCCCGAGATGCTTTCAAGATTTTCTCTTTGTCTCTGAAACTTGTAAGTTTTACTCTTACATGTCGGGGTATTGACCTATTTTTGTTGATTTTGGGGGGGTTCTCTGTGCCTTCTGGATTTTGATGCCTATTTCCTTCCCCAAATTAGGGAAGTTCTCTGCTATAATTTGCTCCAATATACCTTCTGCCCCCTCTCTCTTTCTTCTTCTTCTGGGATCCCAATTATTCTAATATTGTTTCGTCTTATTGTTTCCTTATTTCTCGAATTCTTCCCTCGTGATCCAGTAGTTGTTTATCTCTCTTTTTTTCAGCTTCTTTATTTTCCATCATTTGGTCTTCTATATCACTAATTCTCTCTTCTGCCTCATTTATCCTAGCAGTTAGAGCCTCCCTTTTTGATAGCACCTCATTAGTAGCCTTTTTGATTTCAACTTGGTTAGATTTATTTTTTATTTCTCCAGAAAAGGATTCTCTAATAACTTCCATGCTTTTTTCAACCCCAGCTACTATCTTTAAAATCATCATTCTGAATTCTAGTTCCAACATCTTACCAATGTCTGTATTGAGTAGGTCTTTGGCAGTCAGTACTGCCTCTTGTTCTTTTTGTTGAGGTGATTTTTTCCATCTTGTCATTTTGTCCAGAGGAGAATAGATGAATGAGAGAACAAAATGTTAACAGGGTAACATCGTCCCCAGAAAATATACACTAAACAAATCAGGAAAGACCTGAAACTAGGGGAAAAGAAAGGGAAGAAAGAAAACAAGAAAAAAAGAAAAAGATAAAAACAAACTAAAACAAAACAAAAAAAAATAGAATATGATCAAATATGATCAGGCTGGTGCATAGATCAGTGCCACACACTAGATTTTGGGTGTATTTTGGTCTGTTAGAAGAAAGTGCCTCCCAAAATTTTAAAGAAAGAAAAACTTATATATGTACAAAAATAAGGATTAATACAATAAAGGGATGGAATATGTCTTTAAAGATGAAAATTATAAAAGATTTTATAAAAGGAATTGATAAGATAGGAAGTTGGTTCAAAAAAAGAAAGAAGATGATTTTTTTAAAAATGGAGAGAATGTGATCAGGCAGGAAACTAGAAGAAAGCCATACACTAGAGATTTAGGGTGTATTTTGATCTGTTAGAAGAAACTGTATCCCAAAATTTTAAAGAGAGAACAATTTTTGTATATATTCCAAAAATAAGGGTAACTACTATGAAGGGATAAAATATGACTCTAAAAATGAAAAATAAAAAAGATTTTTTAAAAAAGGATTGATAAGATGTTGGTTGGAAAAGGGAAAAATAAAAATTAAAAAAGACAGTTAAAAATAATTAATTTTGAAAGACTAAAGAATCATGGTAAAAAAAAAAAGCCATGAATTCTATGTGCAGTATTCCCCTAGTGCTGGAGTTCTGCCATTTTCATTGATCGGTAAACTTGGTCTTGGCTGGCGGTTCTTGGGGATCTTCTGGGGAAGGGGCCTGTTGCAGCAGTTCCCAAATGTCTTTGCTGGAGGCGGAATTGCCCTGCCCTTGCCCAGTCCGGGCTATGTAATTTGCTTGGGTTTGCTCTTGGAAGCTTTTGTTCCCTGCAAGCTTTCCATATAGCTATGGAGGATAAAAGTAAAATGGTGACCTCCCAATCTCCACTCCGAGGAACTGAGAACTCAGGTGCCCCACTCCTCAGTGAGCCCCCAGAGAAAAGCAGTCAATCACTCCCGTCTCCCTGGTCTCCAGCCTCACTTTGTGCTCACCTGGCCAGTGATCGAGCATTTCTACCTCTGGCACCTGACCCTGTGTGGAGTCGCCAAACCCAACAGATCCCCGTGGTGCACTCCCACACCGCTCCTCCCGGGGGAAGAAGGGGAGTCTCCCTGGATCTGCCACTTTTTGGGTCCCCGCTGGAAGAACAGTGGCCCGACCGATCATGGTTTATGGCAAACCTGAGCTGAAAGTCCAGTCCTCGGCTCCATCTCTGCAGCCGGCTTCCCTGCTCTGATACCTGGGAGCTCTGCTGCACTCAGGCACACCTGGTCTTTCTGTGACCCTGAGGGTCCTGAGACCACACTGTCTGAGCGAGGGTTCCACCTCCCAACTTAGCCACTGGAGCGACGTCCCTCAGCAGAGCCAACTTCTAAAAGTTCTGATTTTGTGCTCCGCTGCTCTATCTCTTGCCAGAACTGGCCGACAGAAGCCCCATCTCTGTCCTCTATCTTCCCGAATATCACCTCAGATTCACTTCTCCCCATGTCCTACCTTCCAGAAAGTGGTCACTTTTCTGTTCAGAGAGTTGTTGCTATTCTTTTCTTCAATCTCCTGTTGAGTTCGTAGGTGTTCAGAATGGTTTGATCCCTATCCAGCTGAATTCCTGGGACCAGATAAAATCCAGGTCTCGTATTCCTCTGCCATCTTGCTCCTCCCACCCCTAAATATATTATTTGAAATCTGTTTAAAGACATGAAGACTGGGGCACCTGGGTGGCTCAGTTGTTAAGCATTTGCCTTTGGCTCAGGTCATGATCCTAGGGTCCTGGAATCGAGCCTCGCATCGGGCTCCCTGATCAGTGGGAAGCCTGCTTCTCCCTCTCCCACTTCCCCTGCTTGTGTTCCTTCTTTCCACTGTATATCTGTCAAATAAATAAATAAAAATCTTAAAAAAAAGACATGAATACTAAACAAGACAATAGAAAAGAATAAAGCCAAGATCCTGTGAAAGAACACAACCTTGAGAAGCAAGCTCAGAATCTGGGTAGCCTCCCCATAGGGACATCTGTCTATTCTGGAAGACCTGCAAAAAGGCGGAGATGGGCAGTGATACTTTGACAGACTGGTGGGCCTAGGAGAGTCAGTATTGAAGTCCAGAGCCCACTGAAGCAGGATCTGATAAACCACCTACTGTTTAGCTTAGAACACCAGAGAATAACACCCTAAGACTACTAAGGAAAAAACATTGTAAGATTGGAATTATAAATTATGTGGAGGTAAAAGGTATGACAGTAATAGCACAAAGGAGGGGGATGAGGAGAAGTAAATGAAATTTAACCACTGTAAGTGAGGTGGGCTGTAAATAAATGAAATATGATATTGACTGTACATAGACTCTTATAAGTTAATATGATATAGTATTAGCCCAAGGACAACCACTAGAAAAAAGCAGTAAAAAGGACAAATAAGAGGGCAGTTATAAGAAATCGTCTGACTCAGTTTTTGATATTTGACTGTTCATGTCTTTTAAGCCTCCCTCATCCCTTTTCCTCTCCTTCCCACAAATGGACAAGTGGAGAAGCAAGCTGAGGAGCTCCCTCTTTAGTCCTGGGGGAGACTTCAAACTATGCAAACCCCCAGCTTTCATAAGAGAAGGTTCTCCATGACTCCACCCCATAATTGCCAAAAAGCTACTAAACCAGTGCACTTGTGCTGCCTAAAGCCACTTTTGGACCAGCTTAGGAGCTGGTCCTTCTCTCCCCAGGAACTTTCATTTCATTATGTGAGTAATAAGTTTTGTCACACCTGCTTGGAGTGTGTGACATCATCAGTCCTGATATCCAGACCACATTTGGGGTGGTGACCCTACCCACCTCTACAAAGAACCTACAACATCAATGAAAAGAAATGAAGCTAAATACTAAAAATAAAGATAAAATAGATATTTGATACAAAAATAATAAAAATAATTGGTATACTCTAAAGGAAATGCTAAAGAATATTATTCAGACAAAAGAAAAGACTCCCAGAAAGATGACCAGATTGAAAAAGGAATGAAAGGCAATAAATATTTGGGTAAACTGAACTGAATATTGAGTATACAAAAAATAATTTTTAGAATTTAAGATATGCATCTTAATATTTATATATGCACATATAGATACATAGAATTTAAAATTATATATACACTTTATTTAGGATAAATGGTATTAAAGAGTTTTAATATTTTTGCATTGTCTGAAGAGAGAAAAATTATTGATTAACATTAGAGACTTAGAAGTCAAAGGTTTTTGTTATTATCTCTGGACTAATATCAAAATAAAGAATGATAAAAGAACACAAAACTTTTAAGAAAATAGAGGAAGTGGAATACTAAAAAATACTCTAAAAGGAGTCAAGAAATATGAAAAATGAATTTATAATAGAAAAAATATTAAATAAGTAATGGTAGATCTAAATGCAAATCTATTTTTAAATTGACTAAATACTTTCATCAAACATCAAAGATTTTCAGGCTAGAAAAAACGAAAAAATTGTGTACCAGTTGCAAGAGATTTTTATCTAAGATATAAAAAGTTACAAAGATTGAAAGTAAAGACAAAACACCTGAGGTCCAATTTTATATCAGGAAGATATTTCAATTCTAAATTTAAAGGCAATACACCTTTTAGTTTTAAAATGAGTAAAGAAAAGAATAACAGAATTACAAGAAAAATAATCAAGTCTACAATAGTAGGAGATTCTAACATGCCATTCTCTAACTGATAGAATAATCACATCAAAAACAAAACAAAACCAACTCTAAAGATATAAAAAATTTGAACAATAGTAGTACAATGTAGCTGACATATATGAAACACCGAATTCAATAACTACAGAATACTACACAAGCTTTCTACACACTGACAAAATATTTAACAAAATTGGCCAAGCACTGTACCATACATCTGAGCTCTACTAAGTTCATATAATCAAAATCATACAGAATAAGTTTTCTGACCACAAGGCAATTGAGCTAAAAATCAATTACATATATAACTAGAAAATCCACATATGGAAGTTAAAAATATCCTTCTAAAAATACATGACTCAAAAAAGAAATCCCAATGGAATCCAGAAAACAGTTTGAAATGAATTTTAAGAATAAAACTATATGTCAGAACATGTGAGATATAGAGGAAAATTTATAGAAAAGGAAAAAGGCTAAAAATTAATGAGTTTATCAGAAAACATTTTAAAAAAAAACAACAAATTTAGCCCAAAAGGAAGAAGTATGGAAATAATAAAGATAAATGCAGAAATCAATGAATTAGAAAACAAATGTACAATAGAAAAGATAAAACAACCTAAAATTTAATTCTTGGAAAGAATGTATAAAGTAATAAATCCCTGGTGAGACTGACCAAGAAAAATACATATCCAGAAGGACAAAAAAAGAGATCATCAGAAAGAATATTTTGATTTTTTAAATGAGGGCATCACAAGGATATTACAAATATCATAGGAGAAAATTATAATAACACTAGTGTCAAGATATTTGAAAATTTAGATGAAATGGGCAAACAGTAGAAAAATACAACTAACAATAGAAAATGTGGAATCCTATAATTATTAGAGAATTTGAAACTGTAATTATAAATCTTCCCACAAAGAACTCCAGGCCCAGCTAGTTTTACCAGTTAATTCTGTTACAAATTTAAGGAATAAAACCCACCAATTTTGCTTAATTCTTTCACGGACAAGAAAAAAATAGATTAAGTACTCTGCAACTTGTTTTATATAAAACCATCAAAATTTTGATTCTAAAATTTGACAAGGGAAAAAGGAAATTAGTAGAAAAAAAATTACAGGTTCAACTCCCTCATTGAATTTAGCAATAAAAATTACAAACAAAATAATAGCAGATAAAACCGGGCACTACATAAAAAAGATAATTCCTAATAACCAAGTTTATTTATTCCAGGAGTGCAAGATTCATTTAAATCCAGTGACTTATTTAGAAATCAATCATTCTAATTTGCCATTTTGAAAGAAAAATTATATAGTTATTTCAATAGATGCAGAAAAAATAGGGTAAAATCTAATACCCATTATTATAAACTCTCTTAGCCAACTAGGAAAAGAAGAGAATCCCCTTAATCTGATGAAGAGCACTGCTCAATTTCCTTTTATTTGAGATTGGGAATGAGACAAGAAATGTCTGTTGTTTCCACTGCCATTCAACAATGTATTAGGAGTTCTGCTCGTTCAATAAGCCAAGGGAAAGAACAAGATGTTGTTAAAGAAGAGCAATTGAAAGATTTTGTCCCATAAATATTGACTTATAATTAACCTACAGTAATTAAAATAGTATTATTAACATAAGAATTATGAAGAAGATTCATGGAAGAGAAAGTTGAGAAACTCGCATGTATATGGATACTTAATTTCTGATTAATTTGGCACCAAAATAATAAAGAAAAACATTATTTTCAATACATATACTAGGTCAATTAGATATCTATATAAAAAAAATTCTGACCCTAAACTATGGGCTGAATTGTGTCCCCTTAAATTCATCTGTTGGAGTCCTAACCCCTAGTATTTTGGAATTTGACTCTATCTGGAGATGGGGTCTTTAAAGAGGTAATTAAGTTAAAATAAGGACTGTAGAGCGGGCCCAAATCTAATATGACTGTGGTCCTCGCATAAATTAGCAAGAAACTTAAACACTTTGTAAGAGAATGTGCAAGTATGTTAGTCTGCTCAAGCAGTTATAACAAAACACCATAGATTGGGAGGTTTAAAAATCAGACAATTATTTCTCACAGTTCTGAAGGCTGGGAAGTTCAAGATCAAGGTGCCAACTAATGTAGTTTCTGCTGAGAACTGTCTTTCAAACAGTTGCTTTCTCCCTGTGTCTTCACTTGACAGAAGGAGAAAAAGAAAAAGAGAGAGAGAACCCCAATCGTAGGGGTCCCACTCTCCTGTCTTTATCCAAGCCAATTACCTCCCAAAGGCCCCACATGCAAATATTATCACATTGGAGGTTGGGGTTTCAACAGATGAATATTAAGGGAGCATAAATGTTCAGTCCATAACACTGAGGATTGATAACATGTGAAAGGGTGTTTGCCTCTTTTTTAATCATCAGGAAATATAAATTAAAACCACCCCGTGATATCAAGATATGTCCACCAGAGGGCTAAAGTTTATAAGACTGACAGTAGCAAGTGTTGGTTAGGAGGTTAAACAGTGAATTTTCATCTCCTGGGTAAGAATGTATCCTGTACAACTACTTGGGGAAGCAGTTTGGTTTATAACCTACTTTGGTTGAAGATTTGCACATCCTATGACCAGACAGTGCCAGTCCTGTGTATATGCCCAACAGAAATATGCCTATGTGAAGGAACAGTCAAGTATATGGGAACATGTACAGCAGCATGCTTATGATAGTCCCACAGCATAAACAACCCACAAGTCCTTCCACATGAGATTGGATCAATACATGTGGAATATACATCAAGGATAATATCATATAGTAACAAAAATGAATGAAATGTAGCACCATATGACATGGATGAATATTACAATATATATTATAATATATATTACAAATATAATACTATTGATTGAAAGAAGCATATATATATATATATATATACTCACATACATAAATATATACTGTATATTTCCATTCTATGAAGTTCAAAAACAGGAAAAACTGAACTTTAGTGTAAGAATTGAGGACCGAGAATTCTTTCCTCATCAAGTAAGGATCTGTTTTATTAGAGCTATTAAGACACTGATGAGGTTATGGATGATACTTCACCCCCTAAAAAAATTTGTGTGTTGGAGCCTTAACTTACCAATGTGACCTGTATTTAGACTTAGTTTCTTTAAGGAGATAATTGATGTTAAATGAGGCCATAAGGATGAGACCCTAAATGTGATTTTTTTCCCAGTGTACAGCACCTGGGTAACCTTATTCTTACCCCATCTACCTCAGTTTTGCTATTTTGGCAAATAACTATTTAAATAATTAATTATGCATAATAAGATTTTGTATTATTATACCTGGGTGAGGCAGTCAGTTAAGCCTCCAACTCTTGGTTTTGGCTCAGGTTGTGATTTCATGGTTTGTGGGATGGAGCCCCCAGTTGGGCTCCACACTCAGCATGGAGTCTGCTTAAGACTCCCTCTTCCTCTGCCCGTCCCTCCAAAATAAATAAATAAATCTTTAAAAAATAAAATATTTTGTAGACCATATTGACATAGACATATACATATACATATATATGTGTGTGTATATTTATACACACATATTTTTATGAAAAACAAGGTCCAGTTATCTGAAAAGGCCACCTAATATTAAGCATTTGGTAAACATTTGGTGATATTGAGAAGACTAATTATTGTAAAAGTTCAAATTATTTTTCCTTTTATCATCTAGTGATAAGTTCATGGGAACACTGGGAGATATGGATTATTCTTTTTCTGTCTAAGGGTTAGCCTCCCTATACTTTAATGCTTTCATTTCATAAAGAAAATGCATGCAACTTGTCCCACTTCATAGCACTGTTGTAAAAAGAACATTGGAGAGTGGGTATAATAAGACTTCATAAAAGCGTTAAGCCCTATGGAAATGGAAATAACCACTAAAAGCCATAGTATGACATTTTACAAGGACCCACACATCTCCCATGTTCTTTACAAGAGCAATCATCAGCAAATTGGAAATTTGTAACAGTTTGAAAGATAAATGAGTTCTCAGAAAGGAAAGGGAAATGAAATTGTCATTCTCCATTCCATCTTCCAAATGAGAAAATGTGTTTCTGTGTCTTCATCTAAAAGTAAGTGAATCAAGTTTAAATATGTCATGTGGTTCTTACCGAGGAGAAAGGGATAATAATCTAAGAAATCTATTTGTTTCTCTCTGAGTTCAAGGTTCTAAGTGGAATTGGATTACAGAATACTGTAGTTGAAGAGGAGTCAAGTGCCTATGAAGTTTACACTACCTGCCAAGCAGCTTGTAGGCACTTTGGGGTTATATGATTCATTTCATCCTTCCAACAACGTGGAGGAAGGTTTGTTGACTTCATTACAGAGAAGAGAAAATTGGGATTTAGAGATTAAGTGATTTGTCCAAGAGCAGATAATAGGTGAATGACACATCCAGGATTTGAACTCAGATTTTTTTTTATCCTATTTCCAACTTATTTTCATAAGTAACTTTAAAAAAATCATTTATCATATGCAGAAATAGATCCAGAGAAGGCAAATTACTTTTACAAGGTTACTCAGTTAATTCATTCAAATCAATTAAGAGATGCCTCCTGAATTTCATGTGTGTAAAGTCCTGTGCTGGATAATCACAAACTACAGATAATTTTTTTTAAATGAAAAGAAAATAATAATAATTGGGTGGTCTGGAGTGTCTGTATCTCTCTCCATAACCTAGTGCCTGAGGGCTCTTCCTACTGACAATGTTTAACTTATAGAAACCTGAGAAATATTTGTTTATTTATACTCAAGGATTCTTGCTCACAGCAAAGATATGACTTAAATTCTAGGTCTGATTAAATCATCAAAATCAATATGGAGGGTTGCATGGGATTTGAAAAAAAAAATCAGTAAAATTAATTACTGCCCAAAGTCTCAGAAATATCTATTAAGTCACCAAACCTCTTATACCAAATTCCTGTTCTCTAAGACAGTAAAACTCCAGCTAGTCATCAACTCTTTGGAACATTCCACAGATTTAATTCAGTGAATTCACATCCTTCATATGTCCAAGCCAAGTTTCCACTTGAAAATTATTCTGTGAGTTAAGATCTTACTTAACTCCAAAAAGTTCCCTAAAAATAGCTTCACACATTTATTATAGACTTCCTTTTCATGAAAATGTTAAAAACTCATTCTAGGAGAACCTCTAAAAATCACTTAACATTTAACATTTTTCTTGATCAATTAAAAAAAACCTAGATGTAATTAACAAATACAATATGCATAATACTTTATTTAGGAGAAATAAAATCATATTTCTCTATGTGAAGTAAACTATTTTGCCTTCTAGTTAATAGTTAATATGGATTTCCTCAGTAGAACTACTTTTCTTCATTCTCTTAGTTCAACATTAGGAACTAACAATGGATGAACATTTAATTCTTCAAGTACACTGAAGGTTACATTTCCATGGTAAACCAAGTCAATAATGTTTTTGTGTTGGTATTTATTAAGTGACATTTGCTAAACATGACTTGCAGAATGCATGGATGTTTGAGTTGGAGTAATGGACATTGTAAAGCCTCATGTGCAGTTTGGACAATGTGATGGGTTTGTCTCCACTAAGAGCATTCATGAAACAATGAGCATAGTAGATTCCAATTAAAATATGAGATGTGTCTGGTAAACCATGAGGCTATAATCTTAATGGTCCTGTTGTTTTCTAACTATAAAATCCAGCTAATTGGTATCCCAGGGGCCAGCCATGAGCCTAGTTAACAGTGTGAAATAAATTAATGTTTGCATTAAAGCTGATGAGATCCCTAAGAGACTTGGGAAAGCCCTGCCCTTCAGGGGAGAGAGCAAATGACTTCTTTGTAGATATCTGGAAGGAGATTTCATGAGCCTTCCCTAGCTGACCTAGTGGGAATTTACTAGTATTTGTATACATGGGGGTACCTGCTCCTCTAGTTTATATTGGAAAACTCCACCAGCTTTCCAGAAAACGTGTCCAGGATCACTTCTCTGGCTAAGATTGGTCCTTAATCACCTTTTCTTTCTCATTGCATGGCAGAGTTTGACTTGATTTTCTCTTCTGTGCACCTGCCACTACCCACTCTATCCCTGGGGCTGGTTCCTTGTTCAAAACTGGAGCCTGGTTGGTGTATAATCTCCCCACTCTTCTTTCCTTCTCTTCTAAAAACAAGCTCATTTTATTTGAACCATGCCAAGCTAAATCTTAAAGTGAACCAAGGAGAAAAAAAATAACAAAATAAACTTTTGAAAAGTTAAAATGTATACCCAAACCTACAGAATCCTTACAACCTCCACCTCCAACTACAGCCTGACTCCCTTGTTACATGATAACTGGATTTCCTTTCCTGATTTCCCTCTTTCTCCTCCAGTTCCCCCTCTTGCCACATTCCAACAATGGGTGGGAGGGTTAGATTGAGGGTAATTCAGTTAATGTTGATTTAAACCTCATATATTTATCAGAATCATCCCCAAAATGATCCATTGTCCTCCAAACACAAAATTTTTAAAAATGAAAACATTTCCAACAACAATTCTGATGCACGTTCTGTCCAGCTGCTTAAATAGAAGAACTCATTCACTATGATTTGAGAATTATTCTCACAGACACTCTTTTCCAAACTATTATGGAGCATGCCTGTCACTTTATTTCTTGAGCCCTTACAAGCTTTCCTGAACTTGAAATATAAATTCCCTTATAAGAATTTATGCCTTAGGGCACTTGGGTGGCTAACTCTGTTGAGTGTCCAGTTCTTGGTTTTGGCTCAGGTCATGATCTCAAGGGTCCTGGGATTGAGCCCTGAGTTAGGCTCACTCTCAGCTGAGAATCTACTTCTCTCTCTCTCTTCATCTGCCCCTCCCCTCACTTACTCACTCTCTCTCTAAAATAAAATAGATAAATCTGTTAAAAAAAAAGAATTTATGCTTTAAGTATCTAGAAGCAAGTGGGAAAAAGGAAACCTAAAAGTGCTCTGTACATTCTACCCCTTGTCCTAAAATGTTCTTTCCTAAGCGAAAGCCATTTAATTTGTCTTTTACAGTATTTAATTAAGGCTAATTTCAATGGTCTTTAAGTAGGAGGATGAGACCAATCTCAATCATAACCCCTCCCCAAAGTTCCAGATTCAGTCAGTTTCAAATAAGTCCCAGAGACACAGTGCTTTTGGGATGGCCAGGATGTGGTCTAAGGTCAGACTCTAATTCAATACACCCACTCAAGGAAGTTTAGATTGACTTTCCAATCTTTGGTGTCATTGTCAATAATTACAGAAGAACTATATAGGTCACAAAAAGCTCCATTTCCCATGAAGCAATATTCCATGGCCCACATATGAACATATAAACCAAAGGGGTACAGTCCCTTCCAGTTGGGAATATGTTGTCACCATTACTTTGATTTGGTTAAGTTGCATGGGCCGTATCACTGAGTAACTGCAGCCTCAGTCACCACACATGGCATATCCCAAGGTCACATGGACATCCAGGGAAGCATATGCAAGACCTGCCATGTCCACAGGTTTTTGTTTTCATAGTACATGGATTGGACAACAAAACCAGCAGCCAATCAGATTGTCAGCTACAGCTATCTGATTCAGCCACTGATGCTGGATCTTGGGGACAATGAAAGCATTAATTGCCACCACCACTATCCTTGTACTTCCTAAGGTCTAAGGCATTCTCTTCCCATGTGCCAGGGCCCTTGCTTTTCTTACACCACCCTAACATTGGTGTGTTCCATCTCAGTGCGTATTTGATCTTTTATCCAATCATACCCTGCTTGACGAGACCTTTTGTCCTGAAAGATCAGGACAGAATCTTCTCATTTCAAAATATCTCAATATAACCTCATGTAATGGGTAAGCTCTGCTTGTTAGTTCTGATCATTACCAAGGAAACAACAGAATGGAAACAATCCTTTTCTGGGAACAGCTGCATCCAGTGACAAAACTGCCTTACAAATGTGTATAGACCTGGAGGAGGTGAGAGAGCTAGAGTCAGGAATCCTTCTGAGTCCATTTTCTAGGAAACCATTTCAGTGTTCCTCAATACAAGATGCGCGTAGATGGTAGGGAGCATGAAATGTCTGGTAAGCACTTTGAACATTGGCCTACTGCTGGGTGGCTTTTGTGACAAAAGTTGTACCATTGTCATACTGGAAAAGGTCCAGAAGCTGAAAGCATGATACAGCTTAGTTGCAAGGGCCATGATGGGCTAGCTAGAGTTGGCTGATAAATGTGAACCACATTTAACAAGTTTCTCAGCCACATTACTACTGCCATTTGGGCCAGATAATAATTGGCTGGGGTGGGGCTGGGTTGAGCACTACATGTGTGTTGTGGGGTGTTTGTCACCATACTTGTGTCTACCCACTAGATGCCAGTTGTACCTCTCCCCAAGTTGTAACAAAATATGTCTCCAGGCAGTGCCAAATGTTCCCTGAAGGACAAAATTGTCCCTGGCTGAGATTCAGTGCCATAATCTGAAAGCCTGTCAACAGTGAGGAGACACACCATGGATAGCCTGGAGGAAGGGTCACAAAAGCAACTAAGTCAGTCCACTGGGAGTGGACAACACCCTGTCAGGGTGGCCACTTGGGACATAAGACCAAAGGACCAATGCTTGGCAGGAGTCCCAAGTGCAGCACATAGTAGCAGCCTTTCCATAAAACTATTCTATACTTGGTGCCCAGCCTGTGACAGTGGCAACATGAGTGGAGAGGTTTGACCAGAAACTTGGATTCCATCAGTCTCATCAGAAAAAGAGCCCATACCATCAACATGAATGACCCAGACAGTCCAATCAGCAGCCATGATTCATTTCCACAGTTCAAGACTGCCCCCCACCCACCCGCCAGAGGTATGTTTTTAATTTGCAACCTATAGTTTTCCAAGTGACAGACCAAACACTAGACTATTGACAACAGCCCAAGGGTCATTAAAAATACAAGCTTTAAGGGAGTGCTGGCCAGAGCTACAAGGACAACCTTGAGTCCTGTCCACTGGACAGTGACCAGGTTCACTTTTGGGTCTGAGAGCTGGTACTGGAGCCAAACACCCACCACAGCCCAGTGTATGCCAGCAGGTTTCAGCTGAGCTGAAGCATCAGTGAACCAGCCCAGGCATTTAGGGAAGTCTGTGCATGGAAGGCCCTGCTGAGCCAGTAAGGGAAAGTTTCCCCCAGAGAGGCAGATGCCACTCCCTCATACAAAATGATGGGAAGCCATGGTCAAGCCAGATGCTCTGGCACACCATTTTCACTTAGCCCGCAGGCCCCTTTAGTGTTGCAAACACTGTCTGTAGACCATCGGAGTCCAAAAAAGGCACTGTGGTAGGTGGGGCTGAAAAGACTATGGTTTTCCTTGATTGTCAGAGGAATTAAACTTTGTAAATCTGCTCACATAGTCCCAAGCAACTGTACTTGGCTAGCAGACCTCCTGATTTTGTTGGGGCCTCTCAGCTACCCTCGCTGACAGGTGTGATTAGATTGCAGTCAGTACCCATGATGCTTGTCAATTGACATTGGGATACGGCTTCTGAGGTGTCAACCATCAGGACATTGCCTATAGGGTGAACACATTGCCCATCAGTGGGTAGAGGCCCTCATGCTAAATCCTGATCCACCCACTGGTGGTGAAGGGCAGGGGAGTTTGTCCCAGTTGTGCTTCTTTACATGCAGCTCTACCTTAAATGGGAGGAATAGGGAGCCTCCTGCACTGAGTGGAAATTTCACTTAACATCCATTATCTTTAAGTTTATTATTTAGGAAAAATTCTCTGGACATAATCATCAAGTTTCAAAACTTTTTATACCTAGTGCATCCCCACTGTCTCTATTATGTTTTGAAACAAGAAAATATTTTGTTCCATACTTTCTCACTGTCTTAGATTTGACCATAATCTACTCCACCATAGCTCTCCCCTTCAAAATGCCCAGTGTGTCTTGTGGCATTGGGGCTGGTTGCTGGCATTTCAGTCTTTTTTAATTAGTTGATCTTAATTAAATGCACAGGAGGTAAAGCTGGGTGTTTCAGCACACATCTTCTTAGGAATTGCTCTAATTCAGGGAGCAGAGAGGATAGTATGTTAAAGGGATAGTGGGCCTTCTAAGTGCTTCCTAGCTCTCTCCCCATTCAGTCATTCTGTTTCATGAAGGAAACCTCTTTCTCTTAAGCGGAAATGTCCCAACCCCAACATCAATTATTAGCAGCTAACCATGGCTGCACAATTTTTTCTTCTGTCTGAAACGGCCTGCAGCAATCAGGTCACAGAGATTCTGTTAAAATGCATTTTTTTAGAATACTCCAGTAATGGATTTCAAAAGGAACTTGTAATATTAAATGAACAAAATGTTGTAAACTTGGATTTAGGCAACGAAGTATTAAAGAAACTTCCCCACTAAGGGCTCTGGGATGCTGCTCACATCCTTCTGTGGATGGAACATCATTCCTCCCTTCTCTCGGGTCTATAAAGAAGTGCTCCAATGATCATTTTAAAATTTTCTCTATATACTAAGAGCCTATTAATAAACTTAAGCTGCTTTTGGAAATCCCAGTTTTTTTGTTTTTTTTTAAAGATTTTATTTATTCATTCATGAGAGACAGAGGGAGAGAGAGAGAGAGAAGCAGAGGGAGAAGCAGGCTCCCAAGGAGCAGGGAGCCTGATGCGGGACTCGATCCCAGGATCCTGGGATCACGACCCGAGCCAAAGGCAGACGCTTAACCATCTGAGCCACCCAGGCGCCCCAGGAAATCCCAGTTTTAAGGGACTACTGTTATAATACCAGTTAGGTAGTGAAAACATGATATAAGGACTGTCTATTACAGGTTCTTATTGCCTGTTGAGAAAAGCTGAGATATTTTTCAAAAATTGGAAAATTGGACTGGAAAGCATCTTGAACCTACGTCCAAGACTGCTTTATAACACTGTGCAGAGAAGGCAAACCTCAATTCTTGTGCTCTATGAGTGGGTGGGGAAGGGAAAGGACAAAGGGTGGCAATGGAGGTTGAAGACTACTTTTGACATTTCAAAATTATAGTGCAAGTTGTTCAGTTTTACTAAAAGTGACTTCACTTTCCTTATTGGAATCAAGTGTTGGCCAAGTTTGGCATAGTATGGTAATGTTGGTTACTGTGTGTTCATTGTTATATTGATTCATTCATCTTCAATTCAGTGGATGAACATTATTAGGTAATCTGGCAATTACCATTAATTTATAAATTAAGTCAGCCAACATAAATTGAACTGCTTTATTTACATTCTCACTAAGTTCACTCATGGAGATGGGGTTAGGAACACACCACCCCAAAATGTGGTGACTTAGCATATTAAATATTGTAAGCTGAAGGAATGTGAGAAAGGGCAAGTGCAGAAAGGACTTTGACTGTCCCCTTCTCCCCTGAATCAGCAGCTCAGAAGATGTTCTTGTGAGAGTTGCCCTTCCTGTACCCAGAGGAAAGGAGCATCCTTATCTGAGAGGCATCCTAACAAACTGGCCTTCCTAAATTTCCCCAGCTTAATACCATTAGCTCATATTTTTTTGTTCTCACATTTTTTCATGGCTTTCCACTCTTCTTTAAACCTAGTATAAAAATGCTCGGGCTTAACTCTTTCTTCAGGTCTTGTCATTATGAATGCCCACTGCCCTGTACAACTTACATGAAATAAATGTGTGTGCCTTTCTCCTGTTCATCTGTCTTTGTCAGTTTAATCTCTAGACATAGCCAGGGACCCCTAAGAGGACCAAGAAAAATTGTTTCCTTCCCTAGAATGACAAAGATTAAATTTTTTTAAAATGGGACCTTTATCTTGTTCAATAATTCATCAATCTTTCTATCTAGAACAATCTGGCAAAATGATAACAATGATTTATAGATGTTAAAAGTCATTGAGAAATACTTTCAGCTTAGGAGTTTAGTTGTGCTTAATATTGTTGGGGCAAGAAACAAAAAGGAGGCATAAAAAATGTGTGTTGCAATCATGTATTAAAAATAGAATTAAATCAGCAGTCTGATAGAAACAAAAAATTCTGCAGCTGCTTCTCTGTTAGTTATGTGGAGATAATCAATTACATAAGCGACTTCTTATGCTAAAGCAATCAAATTAATACATTTTGAACAAAATTTAAATTTTTTAAAATTTAACTTTAAAAAATTACTTTAAATTTCTTTCTTTGGACTTGATGTTATCACAAAATATATTCAATCAGCATATTCAGAAGAAATTTATTTCTTTTAGTTTTTTGTTGGGATGTCATAAAATATGCATGTTAGCAGTTTACATGTTTATTATGCAATATAATTTTTTGCCATGTTTAATGGATAAGATTACTACTAGAATAGTGAAAGGAGGTATAAATTATTATCTTAAAAGGAATAAATAACAAACATTAATGTCTGGGAAGAAAGTAACATCTTTTTAAGTCTAATAGAAATTAGTATCATGTACTAATAACGTGCTGTTTACTAATTATATGCTGTTAGCAATAAGTATTTTCTGATCTGCAGATGCAAAACAGTGTTATATTTATTTTACAACATTATTTGATGTGTCAATGTATTTATAAAGAGACATTAAGGATTATGAAATGAATATTTGAATCAATATTTTGAAAGAGAAATAGTGTAACATAAGTTAAGAATATGTAATAGGGTGGATCTATTTATATCACCCATCTTTCAATTCCTCTGTACTCTCTTGCCACTGTCCCTTGGTATTTTTTGTCCCTGTTGTCTACGATGCTGTTCTTACTTTCCTGCCCTCACATCATATCCAACCCTGCTTCCTTTTCCAGATATGTATATATACCTGAGAAACGGAAGGAGATATACATGACACACATACTTATCTCATCGCTAGCACCCCAGGGGTCATTTGCATGCTCCCCATAATTGTGACCCTTTCCCTCCTGCTGCAGGTCATCATTATCCTGATTTTGTGATAGATACTTCTCTGTGCCTTACTTATAATTTTACCTACTATGCATGCATTTTATACACATCATCCAGCTCTGCCTGTTTCAGGAACTTTATGTGAATTGCAAGATTAAAAGTGCTACTTTATGCTTTGCTTTCCTTTCTGAATACCAAAATCCATCCATGTTATTGAACTTAGCTGCATTTTATTCATTTTCATTGATGTGTAATATTCTGTCACCTCTTTGGGACTTTTCCTTGTTTCTGGTTGGGGTTATTTCAGGAACACTGCTCTGAGGTTTCTTGTACCTGTTTCCAGTATGCATATGAGGAAGTTTCTCTGAGATACACTCTAGGAGATTTGCAGGGCATAGATGTCCATATCCTTCTCTTTGATGGGTGATGCTGAGCTGCCTTCCCAAGTGGTAGTGCTGGTTTGCATTCTCATGAACACTGAAGTGTTCCAATTTCTCTGCTCCCACACAAACACTTGATATTTTCAGACATTTAAATTTTTAACAATGGACTTGTATATGTAGTAGGCACCTCCCTGTGTTTTTTCTTTTTTTTAATTTTTTATTGTTATGTTAATCACCATACATTATACATCATTAGTTCTTGATATAGTGTTCCATGATTCATTGTTTGTGCATAACACCCAGTGCTCCAAGCAGAATGTGCCTCTTTAATACCCATCACCAGGCTAACCCATCTCCCCAAACTCCTCCCATATAGAACCCTCAGTTTGTTTTTCATGGTCCATCCTCACTCATGGTTTGTCTCCCCCTCCGACTTACTCCCCTTCTTTCTTCCCCTCCTGCTATTTCTTCTTTTCCTTTTTTCTTAACATATGTTGCATTATTTGTTTCAGAAGTACAGATCTGTGATTCAACGGTCTTGAACATTTCACAGCGCTCACCATAGCACATACCCTACCCAATGTTGATCACCCAGCCACCCCATCCATCCCACCCCCCCACCACTCCAGCAACACTCAGTTTGTTTCCTGAGATTGAAAATTCCTCATATCAGTGAGGTCATACGATACATGTCTTTCTCTGATTGACTTATTTCACTCAGGATAACACCCTCCAGTTCCATCCACATCGTTGCAAATGGCAAGATCTCATTCCTTTTGATGGCTGCATAATATTCCACTGTGTATATATATACCACATCTTCTTTACCCATTCATCTGTTGATGGACATCGTGGCTCTTTCCAGAGTTTGGGTATTGTGGACATTGCTGCTATAAACATTGGGGTGCACGTACCCCTTTGGATACATACATCTGTATCATTGTGATAAATACCCAGTAGTGCAATTGCTGGATCATATGGTAGCTCTATTTTCAACTGTTTGAGGAACCTCCATACTGTTTTCCAGAGTGGTTGCACCAGTTTGCATTCCCACCAACAGTGTAGGAGGGTTCCCCTTTCTCCAGATCCCCGCCAACATCTGTCGTTTCCTGACTTGTTAATATTAGCCATTCTGACTGGTGTGAGGTGGTATCGCATTGAGGTTTTGATTTGGATTTCCCTGATGCCGAGTGATGTTCAGCACTTTTTCATATGTCTGTTGGCCATTTGGATGTCTTCTTTGGAAAAATGTCTGTTCATGTCTTCTGCCCATTTCTTGATTGGATGATTTGTTCTTTGGGTGTTGAGTTTGATAAGTTCTTTATAGATTTTGGATACTAGCCCTTTATCTGATAGGTCATTTGCAAATATCTTCTCCCATTCTGTCAGCTGTCATTTGTTTTTGTGGACAGTTTCTTTTGCTGTGCAAAAGCTTTTTATCTTGATGAAATCCCAATAGTTCATTTTTGCCCTTGCTTCCGTTGCATTTGACGATGTTTCTAGGAAGAAGTTGCTGCGGCTGAGGTCGAAGAGGTTGCTACCTGTGTTCTCCTTTAGGATTGTTTTGGACTCCTCTCTCACATTTAGGTCTTTCAACCATTTGGAGTCTATTTTTGTGTGCAGTTAAAGGAAATGGTCCAGTTTCATTCTTCTGCATGTGGCTGTCCAATTTTCCCAACACAATTTGTTGAAGAGACTGTCTTTTTTCCATTGGACATTCTTTCCTGCTTTGTCAAAGATGAGTTCTTGACAAGAGCTGAGGGGCAATTTCTGGGCTCTCGATTCTGTTCCATTGATCAATGTGTCTGTTTTTGTGCCAGTACCAGACTGTCTTGAGGATGACAGCTTTGTAATAGAGCTGGAAGTCCGGAATTCTGATGCCACCGGCTTTGCTTTTCTTTTTCAATATTCCTCTGGCTATCGGGGTCTCTTCTGGTTCCATACAAATTTTAGGATTATTTGTTCCCTTTCTTTGAAAAAATTGGATGGTATTTTGATGCGGATTGCATTGAATGTGTAGATTGCTCTAGGAAGCATTCACATCTTCACAAAGTTTGTTCATCCAATCCATGAGCATGGAAAGTTTTTCCATTTATTTGTGTCTTCTTCAATTTCTTTCATGAGTATTTTATTGTTTTCTGAGTACAGATCCTTTGCCTCTTTGGTTAAATTTATTCCTAGGTATCTTATGATTTTCAGTGCAATTGTAAATGGGATCGACTCTTGATTTGTCTCTCTTCTGTCTTGTTGTTGGTATATAGGAATGCCCCTGATTTCTGTGCATTGATTTTATATCCTGCTACTTTCCTGAATTCCTGTATGAGTTCTAAAAGTTTTGGGGTGGAGTCTTTTGGGTTTTCCACTACAGTATCATATCATCTGCAGCAGTGAGAGTTTGACCTACTCCTTGCCGATTTGGATGCCTTTGATTTATTTTGTTGTCTGATTGCTGTGGCTAGGACTTCTAATACTATGTTGAATAGCAGTGGTGATAGTGGACATCCCTGCCGCATTCCTGACCTTAGGGGAAAAGCTCTCAGCTTTTCCCCATTGAGAATGATATTCGCTGTAGGTTTTGCATAGATGGCTTTTATGATATTGAGGTATGTACACTCTATCCCCAAAACTGAAGTGTTTTGATCAAGAAAGAATGCTTTATTTTGTCAAATGCTTTTTCTGCATTTATTGAGAGGATCATATGATTCTTGTTCTTTCTTTTGTTAATGTATTGTATCACGTTGATTGATTTGTGGATGTTGAACCAGCCTTGCAGCCCAGGGATAATTCCTACTTGGTCATGGTGAATAATCCTTTTAATGTACTATTGGATCATATTGGCTAGTATTTTGGTGAGAATTTTTCATCCATGTTCATCAAGGATATTGGTCTGTAAATCTCTTTTTGATGGGGTCTTTGTCTGGTTTTGGGATCAAGGTAATGCTGGCCTCATAAAATGAGTTTGGAAGTTTTCCTTCCATTTCTATTTTTTGGAACAGTTTCAGGAGAATAGGTATTAATTCTTCTTTGAATGTCTGATAGAATTCCCCTGGGAAACCATCTGGCCCCGGAATTTTGTTTGTTGGGAGATTTTTGATGACTGCTTCAATTTCCTTAGTGGTTATAGTTCTGTTCAGGTTTTCAATTTCTTCCTGGTTCAATTTTGGTAGTTGATATATATCTCTAGGAATGCACCCATTTCTTCCAGGTTATCTAATTTGCTGGCATAGAGTTGCTCATAATATGTTCTTATAATTGTTTGTATTTCTTTGGTGTTGGCTGTGATCTCTCCTCTTTCATTCATTATTTTGTTGATTTCGGTCATTTCTCTTTTATTTTTGATAAGTCTGGCCAGAGGTTTATCAATCTTGTTAATTCTTTAAAAGAATCAGCTCCTAGTTTCGTTGAAATATTCTACTGTTTGGTTTCTAGTCCATTGATTTTTGCTCTGATCTTTATTATTTCTCTTCTCCTGCTCTGTTTAGGCTTTATTTGCTGTTCTTTCTCCGGCTCCTTTAGGTGTAGGGTTAGGTTGTGTATTTGAGACCTTTCTTGTTTCTTGAGAAAGGCTTGTATTGCTATATACTTTCTTCTCAGGATGGCCTTGCTTTATGCCAAAGATTTTGAATGGTTGTCTTTTCATTTTCATTGGTTTCCATGAATTTTTTAAATTCTTCTTTAATTTCCTGGTTGACCCATTCATTCTTTACAAGGATGCACTTTAGCCTCCATGTATTTGAGTTCTTTCAGACTTTCCTCTTGTGATTGAGTTCTAGTTTCAAAGCCTTGTGGTCTGAAAATATGCAGGGAATATGCCAATCATTTGGTAGCAGTTGAGACCTGATTTGTGACCTAGGATGTGATCAATACTGGAGAATGTTCCATGGACACTAGAGAAGAATGTGTATTCCGTTGCTTTGGGATGGAATGTTCTGAATATTTCTGTGAAGTCCATTTGGTCCAGTGTGTCATTTAAAGTCTTTATTTCCTTGTTGATCTTTTGCTTAGAGGATCTGTCCATTTCAGTCAGGGGGATGTTAAAGTCCCCCACTATTTTTGTATTGTTGTCAATGTGATTCTTCGCTTTTGTTATTAATTGCCTTATATAATTGGCTGCTCCCATGTTACGGACACAGATATTTACAATTGTTAGATTTTCTTTTTGGATAGACCCTTTAAGAAGGATATGGTGTCCTTCCTCATCTCTTATTACAGTCTTTGTTTTAAAATCTAATGTGTCTGATATAAGGATCGCCACCCCAGCTTTCTTTTGGTGTCCATTAGCATGGTAAATGGTTTTCCACCCCCTCACTTTCAATCCGGGGGAGACTTTGGGTCTAAAATGAGTCTCTTGCAGACAGCATATGATGGGTCTTGTTTATTAATCCAATCTGATAGCCTGTGTCTTTTGATTGGGGCATTTAGCCCATTTACATTCAGGGTAACTATTGAAAGGTATGAATTTAGTGCCACTGTATTGCCTGTAAGGTGACTGTTACTGTATATTATCTCTATTCCTTTCTGATCTATGCTGGTTTTAGGCTCTCTCTTTGCTTAGAGGACCCCTCTCAATATTTCTTGGAGGGCTGGTTTCGTGTTTGCAAATTCCTTCAGTTTTTGTTTTTCCTGGAAGCTTCTTATCTCTCCTTCTATTTTCAATGAGAGCCTAGCTGGATATAGTATTCTTGGCTGCATATTTTTCTCGTTTAGTGCTCTGCAGATACCCTGCCATCCTTTCTGGCCTGCCAGGTCTCTGTGGATAGGTCTGTTGTCAATCTAATATTTCTGCCATGGTAGGTTACATATCTTTTCTCCCGAGCTGCTTTCATGATTTTCTCTTTGTCTCTGAGACTCGTAAGTTTTACTATTAGATGTTGGGGTATTGACCTATTTTACTGATTTTGAGAGGGGTTCTCTGTGCCTCCTGGATTTTGATGCCTGTTTCCTTCCCCACATAGGGAAGTTCTGTGCTATAATTTGCTCCAATATACCTTCTACCCCTCTCTCTCTTTCTTCTTCCTCTGGGATCCCAATTATTCTAATGTTGTTTCATCTTATCGTATCGCTTCTCAATCGAATTCTGCCCTCGTGTTCCTGTAGTTGTTTATCTCTCTTTTTCTCAGTCTCTTTATTTTCCATCATTTGGTCTTCTATATCGCTGATTCTCTCTTCTGCCTCATTTATCCTAGCAGTTAGCTCCCACATTCTTTTTTTATTGTTATGTTAATCAACATATTTTACGTCATTAGTTTTTGATGTAGTCTTCCATAATATATTGTTTGTGCATAACACCCAGTAGTCCACGCAGAATGTGTCCTCTTTAATACCCATCACCAGGCTAACACTTCCCCCCACGCACCTCCCCTCTAGAACCCACAGTTTGTTTTTCAGAGTCCATCGTCTCTCATGGTTCGTCTCCCTGTTCGACTTACTCCCATTCATTCTTCCCTTCCTGCTATCTTCTTCTTTTTTTTTTTTCTTAACATATGGTGCATTATTTGTTTCAGAAGTACAGATCTGTGATTCAACAGTCTTGCATATTTCACAGCACTCAACACACCACATACCCTCCCCAATGTCTATTACCCAGCCACCCCATCCCTCCCAACCCGCACCACTCCAACAACACTCAGTTTGTTTCCTGAGATTAAGAATTCCTCATATCAGTGAGGTGATATGATACATGTCTTTCTCTGATTGACTTATTTCACTCAGCATAACACCCTCCAGTTCCATCCACGTTGTTGCAAATGGCAAGACCTCATTCCTTTTGATGGCTGCATAATATTACATTGTGTACATACTACCACATCTTCTTTATCCATTCATCTGTCGATGGACATCTTGGCTCCCCTTCTCCACATCCCCGCAAACATCTGTCATTTCCTGACTTGTTAATTTTAGCCATTCTTACTGGTGTGAGGTGCTATCTCATTGAGGTTTTGATTTGGATTTCCCTGATGCTGAGCGATGTTGAGCACTTTTTCATATGCCTGTTGGACATTTGGATGTCTTCTATGGAAAAATGACTGTTCATGTCTTCTGCCCATTTCTTGATTGGATGATTTGTTCTTTGGGTGTTGAGTTGGCTAAGTTCTTTATAGATTTTGGATACTAGCCCTTTATCTGATATGTCATTTTCAAATATCTTCTACCATTCAGTCCGTTGTCTTTTGGTTTTGTGGCCTTTTTCTTTTGTTGTGCAAAAGATTTTATTTTGATGGAATCCCAATAGTTCATTTTTGCCCTTGCTTCACTTGCCTTTGGCAATGTTTCTAGGAAGAAGTTGCTGCGGCTGAGGTCGAAGAACTTGCTACCTGTGTTCTCCTTTAGGATTCTGATGGACAACTCTCTCACGTTTAGGTCTTTCAAACATTTGTAGTCTATTTTTGTGTGTGTTGTAAGGAAATGTTTCCGTTTCATTCTTCTCCATGTGGCTGTCCAATTTTCCCAACACCATTTGTTGAAGAGACTGTCTATTTTCCATTGGACATTCTTTCCTGGTTTGTCAAAGATGAGTTGACCATAGAGTTGAGGGTCCATTTCTGGGCTCTCGATTCTGTTCCATTGATCAATGTGTCTGTTTTGGTGCCAGTATCATACTGTCTTGATGATGACAGCTTTGTAATAGAGCTGGAACTCCGGAATTGTGGTGCTGCCAGCTTTGCTTTTCTTTTTCAATATTCCTCTGGCTATTCGGGGTCTCTTCAGGTTCCATACAAATTTTAGGATTGTTTGTTCCCTTTCTTTGAAAAAAGTGGATGGTATTTTGATGGGGATTGCATTGAATGTGTAGATTCCTCTAGGAATCATTGACATCTTCACAATGTTTATTCTTCCAATTCATGAGCATGGAACTTTTTTCCATTTCTTTGTGTCTTCTTAAATTTCCTTCATGAGTATTTTATAGTTTGCTGAGTACAGATCCTTTGCCTCTTTGGTTAAATTTATTCCTAGATATCTTATGGTTTGGGGTGCAACTGTAAATGGGATTGACTCCTTAATTTGTTTCTCTTCTGTCTTATTGTTGGTGTGTAGGAATGCCCATGTTTCTGTGCATTGATTTTATATCCTACTAATTTCCTGAATTCCTGTATGAGTTCTAGAAGTTTTGAGTGGAGCCTTTTGGGTTTTCCACATAAACTACCATATTATCTGCAAAGAGTGAGAGTTTGACTTCCTCTTTGCCGATTTGAATGGCTTTGATTTCTTTTTGTTTGATTGCTGTGGCTAGGACTTCTAATACTATGTTGAATAGCAGTGGTGAGAGTGGACATCCCTGCCGCATTCCTGACCTTAGGGGAAAAGCTCTCAGCTTTTCTCCATTGAGAATGATATTCGCTGTAGGTTTTGCATAGATGGCTTTTATGATATTGTGGTATGTACCCTCTATCCCTATACTCTGAAGAGTTTTGATCAAGAAAAATGCTGTACTTTGTCAAATGCTTTTTCTGCATCTATTGAGAGGATCATATGATTCTTGTTCTTTCTTTTGTTAATGTATTTTATCACGTTAATTGATTTGCGGATGTTGAACCAATCTTGCAGCCCAGGGATAAATCCCACTTGGTCATGCTGAATAATCCTTTTAATGTACTGATGGATCCAATTGGCTAGTATTTTGGTGATAATTTTTGCATCCATGTTCATCAAGGGTATTGGTCTGTAATTCTCCTTTTTGATGGGGTCTTTGTCTGGTTTTGGGACCAAGGTAATGGTGGCCTCATAAAATGAGTTTGGAAGTTTTCCTTCCATTTCTATTTTTTGGAACAGTTTCAGAAGAATAGGTATTAATTCCTCTTTGAATGTCTGATAGAATTCCCCTGGGAAGCCATCTTGCCCTGAGCTGTCGTTCCTTGGGAGATTTTTGATGACTGCTTCAATTTCCTTAGTGGTCATAGGTCTGTTCAGGTTTTCTATTTCTTCCTGGTTTAATTTTGGTAGTTGGTACATCTCTAGGAATGTACCCATTTCTTCCAGGTTATCTAATTTGCTGACATAGAGTTGCTCATAATATGTTCTTATACTTGTTTGTACTTCTTTGTTGTTGGTTGTGATCTCTCCTCTTTCATTCATGATTTTGTTGATTTGGGTCATTTCTCTTTTCTTTTTGATCAGTCTGGCCCGGGGTTTATCAATCTTGTTAATTCTTTCAAAGAACAAGCTCCAACTTTCGTTGATCAGTTGTATTGTTCTTTTGGTTTCTATTTCATTGATTTCTGCTCTGATCTTTATTATTTCTCTTCTCCTGCTGTGTTTAGGCTTTATTTGCTGTTCTTTCTCGAGCTCTTTTAGGTGTAGGGTTAGGTTGTGTATTTGAGACCTTTCTTGTTTCTTGAGAAAGGCTTGTATTGCTATATACTTTCCTCTCAGGACTGTCTTTGCTGTATCCCAAAGATTTTGAACGGTTGTCTTTTCATTTTCATTGGTTTCCATGAATTTTTTTAATTCTTCTTTAATTTCCTGGTTGACCCATTCATTCTTTAGTAGGATGCTCTTTAGCCTCCATGTATTTGAGTTCTTTCCGACTTTCCTCTTGTGACTGAGTTCTAGTTTCAAAGCCTTGTGGTCTGAAAATATGCAGGGAATATGCCAATCATTTGGTAGCAGTTGAGACCTGATTTGTGACCTAGGATGTGATCAATACTGGAGAATGTTCCATGGGCACTAGAGAAGAATGTGTATTCCGTTGCTTTGGGATGGAATGTTCTGAATATTTCTGTGAAGTCCATTTGGTCCAGTGTGTTATTTAATGTCTTTATTTCCTTGTTGATCTTTTGCTTAGAGGATCTGTCCATTTCAGTCAGGGGGATGTTAAAGTCCCCCACTATTTTTGTATTGTTGTCAATGTGATTCTTTGCTTTTGTTATTAATTGCCTTACATAATTGGCTGCTCCCATCTTTGGGGCATAGATATTTATAATTGTTAGATCTTCCTGTTGGATAGACCCTTTAAGTAGGATATGGTGTCCTTCCTCATCTCTTATTACAGTCTTTGTTTTAAAAGCTAATTTGTCTGATATAAGTATTGCCACCCCAGCTTTCTTTTGGTGTCCATTAGCATGGTAAATGGTTTTTCACCCCCTCACTTTCAATCTGGGGGAGTCTTTGGGTCTAAAATGAGTCTCTTGCAGACAGCGTATTGATGGGTCTTGTTTATTAATCCAATCTGATAGCCTGTGTCTTTTGATTGGGGCATTTAGCCCATTTACATTTAGGGTAACTATTGAAACATAGGAATTTAGTGCCATTGTATTGCCTGTAAGGTGACTGTTACTGTATATTATCTTTGTTCCTTTCTGGTCTTGCTGCTTTTAGGCTCTCTTTTTGCTTAGAGGACCCCTTTCCATATTTCTTGGAGGGCTGGTTTCATGTTTGTAAATTCCTTTAGTTTTTGTTTGTCCTGGAAGCTTTTTATCTCTCCTTCTATTTTCAATGAGAGCCTAGCTGGATATAGTATTCTTGGCTGCATATTTTTCTCGTTTACTGCTCTGAAGATATCATGACAGTCCTTTCTGGCCTGTCAGGTCTCTGTGGATAGGTCTGTTGCCAATCTAATTTTTCTACCATTTAGGTTACATATCTCTTCCCGCAAGCTGCTTTCAGGATTCTCTCTTTATCTCTGAAACTCATAAATTTTACTATTAGAGTTTGGGGTGTTGACCTACTTTTATTGATTTTGAGAGGGGTTCTCTGTGCCTCCTGGATTTTGATGCCTGTTTCCTTCCCCACATTTGGGAAGTTCTCTGCTATAATTTGCTCCAATATACCTTCTGCCCCTCTCTCTCTTTCTTCTTCTGGGATCCCAATTATTCTAATGTTGTTTCATCTTATCGTATCGCTTCTCACTCGAATTCTGCCCTCGTGATCCTGTAGTTGTTTATTTCTCTTTTTCTCAGTCTCTTTATTTTCCATCATTTTGTCTTCTATATCGCTGATTCTCTCTTCTGCCTCATTTATCCTAGCAGTTAGTGCCCCCGTTTTTGATTGCACCTCATTAATAACCTTTTTGATTTGACTTGGTTAGATTTTAGTACTTTTATTTCTCCAGAAAGGGTTTCTCTAATAACTTCCATGCTTTTTTCAAGCCCAGCTAGTATCTTCAAAGTCATGATTCTGAACTCTAGGTCCTACATCATACTAATGTCCGTATTGAGTAGTTCCCTGGCAGACGGTACTACATCTTGTTCTTTTTGCTGAGGTGATTTTTTTTGTCTTGTCCTTTTGTCCAGAGGAGAACAGATGAATGAGAGAACAAAATGCTAACAGGTTAACAACGTCCCCAGCAAATATACTCTATACAAATCAGAAAAGACCCAAAACCGTGGGAAAAGAAAGGGAAAGAAAAAAAAAGATAGAGAAAAAAAAAGGGGGGGAAAGAAAAAGATAAAAACAAACAAAAACAGAACACAGCAAAAAAAAAAAAAACAGAATATGATCAAATATGATCAGGCTAGTGCATAGATCAGTGCCACACACTAGATTTTGGGCGTATTTTGTTCTGTTAGAAGAATGTGCCTGCTAAAATTTTAAAGGAAGATAGACTTATATATGTACAAAATAAGGGTTGATACAATGAAGGGACAGAAGATGACTGTAAAGATGAAAATTATAAAAGATTTTATAAAAGAAATTGATAAGACGTTGTTTGAAAAAGGAAAGAAGATTTAAAAAAAAAAAGGGAGCGAATGTGATCAGGCAGGAGACTAGAACAAAGCCATACACTAGTGATTTAAGGTATATTTGGATCTGTTAGAATAATCTGTATCTCAAAATTTTAAAGAGAGAACAACTTATATATATATATGCCAAAAATAAGGGTAACTAGTATGAAGGGATAAAATATGACTCTAAAAATGAAAAATAAAAAATGTTTTTTTTAAAAAAGGGATTGATAAATTTTGGTTGACAAAGGGAAAAAGAAATATTCAAAAAAAAAACTGTTAAAAAATTAACTTTGAAAATCTAATGAATCATGGTAAGAAAGCCTTGAATTCTAAGTGCAGTATTCCCCTAGTCCTGGAGTTCTCCCATTCTCCCTGATTGGTAAACTTGGTTTTGGCTTGCTGGCTGTTCATGCTGATCTTCTGGGGGAGGGGCCTTTTGCCGTGGTCCCCACATGTCTTTGCCGTAGGCGGAATTGCCCTGCCCTTGTGAGTCTGGGCTAAGCAAGCTGCTCGGGTTTGCTCTCAGGAGATTTTGTTCCCTGCAAAGTCTCAGTACAGCTTTGGAGGACCAGGGTGAAAATGGTGGCCTCCCAATCTCCGCCTGGAGGAGCTGAGAATTCAGGGCCCTGCTCCTCAGTGCGCCCCCAGAGAAATGTAGTCACTCCCGTCTCCCCCGTCTCCGGCCACACTCCGTGCTCACCCGGCCTGTGACCGAGTGTTTCTATCTCTGGCACCCGACCCCGTCTCCAAACCCAGCAGATTCCTGCTGTGCGCTTCCTTGCCACTCCTCCCAGGTGAGGAAGGGTGGTCTCCCCAGCTCTGCCGCTTGTTGGGTCCCTGCTGGAGGAGCAGTGGCCTGACTGGGCCACGGATCACAGTTTATGGCAACCCCGAGCTGAGACCCCGTGCCTTGATTCCATCTCTGCAGCTGGCTTCCCCACTCCAATACCTGGGAGCTCTGCCGCACTCAGGCACCCCCAGTTTTTCTGTGACCCCGAGCGTCCTGAGACCACACTGTCCCGCGAGGGTTCCACCCCCTGCTTAGCCACTGGAGCGACATCCTTCTGCGGGGTCGATTTCTCAAAGTTCTGATTTTGTGCTCCGCTGCTCTATCACTTGCCAGAAGCAGTGGAGGCCCCCTCCCCTGCCATCTATCCTCTCGAATATCGCCTCGGATTCACTTCTCCGCACGTCCTACCTTCCAGTAAGTGGTCACTTCTCTGTTCAGAGAGTTGTTGCTACTCTCTTCTTCGATCTCCTGTTGAGTTTGTAGGTGTTCAGAATGATTTGATCCCTATTCAGCTGAATTCCTGAGACCAGATGTAATCTAGGTCTCCTACTCCTCCGCCATCTTGCTCCGCCCCCCTAAAGTAATCTTATTTATCTCAGCACAGACTAAGCATGGATTTAAATCTTTGGTTGGAAGAATTTCCCACTGTTTGCAGATAAGCTGGGCCTATGTTACACAGGCACTTAAGTCAAATCACCTCTTAAACAACAGCTGCCCTCCTATAGTATTTACAGGGCCAGGAAATTCTAACTCTGAAGTGAACATAGTATATCAATAGGACTTTGAGTTATCCTCCTTGGGAACAAAGGGGTTGATAACCATAAGGGCTGATTGCAACAGTGATGTTAATTCTCACCAAATATTTTATGTGCACTGTGAATCTCCTTGCAGTAAGGTTGTCTGTGATGGATGTTACTTCCCAAGAGAAGTGCAGAAGGGTGGCTGTGAGTTTCCCATGTGCTGCCTTCCCTTTTGGTACAGAGCATGGAAGCCCTATGATTATACTGGGAGGAGCACACGACCAATCAAAGTCACCAGGATGGCTGAGGCACAACTTGGAGGGTGGCTTCCTCAGGGGAATTGTCCAACATGCATCAGGATTTGTGTGGCAAAGAAATAACTAGCTATACAAGGTCACTGAGATTTTGGATTTACAGGTCACTGTAACTAAATTGCCTAGTCTCTCCAATATGCCATTCCATTTTTATTGCATTAGAAGCTATCCTTGAAAGTGAAACATGAACAGTTGATTTAACAAAGTCCAAAGTCAATCATCATCTCTATCCTCCTCTTAAACAATAAAAGTACCTCTGAATTCTTAATTACCTTGTCCACTTTCCCTTGCAATCTTACATGTATTGTCATCCAACATTTTAGTTCCATCTTTATTTATAACTTCAATATTGGTCATTTTTTGGTGTGATTTATTATTCTTTATACAGATATCTTTTCTTTATATCTACATACAGACTTAGTAACTTTTGCTCACCATTCCCTGCTGCATGACACTATTTCTGTTCAGGTTTCATTTCCTTCACTAAAGTAAATCCTTCAACAGTCATTGCAACACTGGAAAGGAAGGTAAACGTTCTAAATTTTTCCTTTTCTGAAATGTTTTTATTTCACCTTCCCCTTTGAAAAAAAAATAAACAGGTACAGAATTTTAGTTGTCAGCAATTTTGTCCGTGTTTTAGATATAGATCACTGTCTCTCGTCCTGTGTAGCAGGGGTCAGCAAACTTTTCCTTAAGTGCTCAGATAGACCATATGATTCCCATCACAGCCTCTCAACTGTACTGGTTGCATGAAAATAGCAATAAAATATGTAAATGAGGGGTGCCTGGGTAGCTCAGTGGTTAAGTGTCTGCCTTTAGCTCAAGTCATGATCCGAAGGTCATGGGATCAAGCCCCACATCGGGCTTCCTGCTCAGCCGGGAGTCTGCTTCTCCCCCTGCCTGACACTCCCCCTTCTTGTGCTCTCTCTCTCTGGCAAATAAATAAAATCTTTTAAAAAATATGTAACTGTGGGGGCGCCTTGGTGGCTCAGATGTTTGGGTGTCTGCCTTCGGCTCAGGTCCTGATCCCAGGGTCCTGGGATCGAGTCCCGCATCGGGCTTCCTGCTCCACGGAGAGTCTGCTTCTCTCTCCCACTGCCCCTCTCCCCAGCTTATACTTTCTCTTTCTCACTTGCTCTCAAATAAATAGATAAATAATCTTTAAAAGAAAACAAAATGGGGCACCTGGGTGGCTCAGTCATTAAGCGTCTGCTTTTGGCTCAGGTCATGATCCCAGGGTCCTGGGATTGAGTCCCACATCGGGCTCCCTGCTTGGCGGGGAGCCTACTTCTCATTCTGCCTCTGCCTCTCTCTCTCTCTCTGACTCTCATGAATAAAAAAAAAAATATGTAATTGTGTTATATATATTACACATATATAACTGTGTTCCAGTGAAACTGTATTTGTAAAAACAAGTCTCTAGACCATCAGCCATTGTTTGCTGATCTCTGCTTTATAGTTGAATTGAGAAGTCTGCTCTGAGTCTAATTGCTTCTTGTCTTTTAAGATAACCTGCCTGAGGTTCTCTTCTTGGTCTTTGGTGATCAGTATCTTGGTGTAATTTATTTTATAAACAAGACTTCCTTAGAATTAATGCTTCCTGAATCTGAGGAACAATATCTTTAATAATTTCTGAGAGAATTGCAACTACTACCTCCTCAAACACTGTCCCCTTCCCCACCTCATTCTTTCTGTTTTTACTTTCTGGAACTTATAGTAAATGTAAATAAAAATATACTTCCAGCGCACTGGGTGGCTCAGTCGGTTAAGTGTCCAACTCTTGATCTCAGGGTCATGAGTTCAAGCCCCGTGTTGGGCTCCCCTCTGGGCAAGAAATCTACTTAAAAAAATAATGCACTCTTAACCAACAGGTCATTCATATTCTGCTTCATACATTTTATCTTGTTTTTCTCTGTGCTGTATACTCATATGTGTTTAATTCATTCAGTAATCTCTCTTAAGCTATGTCTAACATGATGTTTCATACACTGAAGTTCTCTTACTTCCTTTAAAAATCTCTCTTTTTTAGGGGTGCCTGGGTGGCTCAGTTGGTTAAGGGTCTGACTCTTTGTTTCAGCTCAGGTTGTGATCTCAGGGGTCATTGGATTGAGCCCCAGGACAGGCTCTGTGCTCAGCAGGGCGTCTGCTTGAGGATTCTCTCCCTCTGCCCCTCCCCCCACTTGTGCACGCCTGTGTATGCTCTCTCTCTCAAATAAAATAAAAATTTTTAAAATCTTTCTTTTTTAAAGTATCTTGTTATTTTTCATGGCTTTTCAATTTTATCTTATATTCCTTTAATCATTTTAAGAGTATTATCTGACATTTTTTCAGGGTCTAATCCTATAATTTCTTGCTTCTATTGACTTTCATTCATGGTAAACTATTTCCTCCTGTCCTTTATGATTGTAGATTATGAGTGCATCATCATCAGGGCTTTTTCTATGGGAATCATGTGAGAAATTATCCCTCCAAATAAGGCTTGCACTTTCTTTTGACAGAAATTCCATGAAAATGTGCCTTAGAACCATTTCATATATTAATTTCTCAGCTGGGGAATTACTGTACTACTTCAGTAATATAAATATGAACTGCAAATCCAAGTAAGTTGCAGACAGAATGTTGTAAATTCTAAGACTGGCATTTTCTCTATTCAGAGCTTAGACTAAGACCAGGTCTCACTGAGAGTGTAGGTCTTTATGTTTCTGTCTTTGTGTTTGAATCTCAGCTTCAAATATACACCTGAGGCCCAAAGGCGTACCTTATCTCCTTACCTGGTATCAATATTAAAGCTCAAGCACTTGAATTACAAACAGCAGTAGTAACTTTCCCTAAGTTTAAGCAGCTGCAGTCATAGCTCACACTCCTTATTTGTCATTTCTTTCTTCTTTTTAGAAGTTATCCCACGTTTTTCCTTTGTTTTTGTTTCAAAAGAAAAATGCACACATTTAAAGAGTATTTCCTAGGCTTTATCCAACATCTTATGCGTTCGGGAAAGAGAAGATTTTCAAGTTGTGCTTTTTAAATATTTATTGGCTCTGACTTACTTTGAAAGCAACCTAAACGTATAGCATAAATGTATTATCTATAGAGATGACAGGCCTAGATTTAAATCCAATCTTTGACATTCATTTATTATTTATGCTTATTATTAGTGAGCCCCAATTACCTCCTTTATGTATCAATAAAATAAATCCTATTTTTATCAGTCAGTTCAGTTTCAGGGAAAACAATATTTTAACCAACTAATGAAGCAAGGAATTCCCTACTGAGAACTATATGCTTACAAGTGTTCACAGAGCCAGAGTGGTTGGCCTAGAGTTGGCCTCTAGAACTAGGGAACTGGTCCCTCAGTAGAGCCATTGCCTTTGGGAAGCTTAGTGTTCACTGTGATGCAGGAATGGAAAACCACTGCACTGTGACAAAGCCATGCTGTACCCGCTAGCTCACAAAAGCAAAGCACAACCCAGATGGACACTCTCAACCCTGTCTCTTCATACCCACCAAGCCAGCAAGTCAGCCAGAAGGGTAGCATCCACACCATCTCTGCCCTCCTAATCTATCTAAGAATTTCTGATTGAAACAAATCAGTCAGAACTCATATCAAACATTCCCTTTCCAGAGGGTAGCCCACGTTCATCAGTGTGGAGAGTGGCAGCACGGTGCCTCAATTACTGAAGCACAAACCCCTACAGATGCTATGGTCATTCACATACAGGGCCAGCAAGGACAAGTTCAGGCTCCTCAGATGAGTCCATCTCTTCTCTTGATGGTATGAAATGTTGCCCCAAATACCTCACTCTGCTAATGAGGTATTCTTCATTGTGTATAATGTGGAATTCTGCACAAAGAGGGAAAGGGAGCATAAATACTGTAGTTGAAGGTATTTGATACAAAGGAAATAAACTAAAATAGTATAAAATTAAAAAAATAAAACTTCCCCAAATACACTTCTCCTGATATTGTGAAGTATATATTAGCAAATTATTACTAAGTAGGCCAGATAGACAATTATGCATATGCATAATTATGCAATTATACCCTGAAATATTTCAATATAGGAGAGTTTTAAGTGGACATGAAGGATAAAAAGCAGAATAGGCTTTTATACTGCATGACTCAGCATGGCATTGTCCATCATATCTGTGACCCACAGCAAGGGCTGTCCAAATCAGAGTTGTCACAGTGAGTCCTCTGGCTCAACATTTCTACATTCATCTGACTTAATTCTCATAGTGACTCCTGAGGCAGACATGGGCCACTTGTCTGACAATTTAATTTGTTCATGGTGAGAGCTGCAAGTCTGGACATTTTAAGGTAGATCTTATCTTATATGGGGATAATAGTATACATTAGAGGTCTTGTGCCAGAAATCAATTCCATTCTTACAAAAATATCAGAATTGATTACAAAAAATGAATGAAAAAATAAGGCACAAACATAGGTTTTGCAAAAATGTATAAAGGGTTTATGGCCAAATATTTAATATATATAACATCATCATCTGGGAACCGGGGTTCCACTTGAACTACACTGGCTGGAGCTTATTATAATCAACCTTGTGAAAGTGGACTCAAAATAATATCTCCTTTTTCTGGTAAATCTCTTTATTCAACCTCCATTCAAAATCAGGATCATTGTTGCAAATCTCTTTGCCAGCTGGATGCTCTCCCATGCTTCCAAAATCAGAAAACAAATGGCAAATGCTAGGCCACAGATATTTCCATTCATTTCCTTCTAAAATATTTGACTCTGAACACATTTGCATCTTTGCTGGGTATCCTTTTTTTTTCCATTTACTTTTGCATGTTGTTTTTCTGATTATTGAATTATACAAATTCTTTATATATTTTGCTTTAAGTTTTTTGTTATGTTAATCACCATACATTATATCATTGGTTTTTGATGTACTGTTCCATGATTCATTCTTTGTGCATAACACCCAGTGCTCCACGCAAAATGTGCCCTCTTTAATACCCATTAAAGGCTAACGCATCCCCCACCACCCTCCCCTCTAGAACCCTCAGTTTGTTTTTTGTCATGGTTCGTCTCCCCCTCCGATTTACTCCCCTTCATTTTCACCACCTGTTATCTTCTTCTTTTTTTTTCTTAACATATATTGCATTATTTGTTTCAGAGGTACAGATCTGTGATTGAACAGTCTTGCACAATTCACAGCGCTCACCATACAACATACACTCACATGTCTATCATCCAGCCACCCCTCCCTCCCACTCCCCCACCCCTCCAGCAACCCTCAGTTTGTTTCCTGAGATTAAGAATATTTCATATTAGTGAGGTCATATGATACATGTCTTTCTCTGATTGACTTATTTCACTCAGCATAACACCCTCCAGTTCCACCCACGTTGTTGCAAATGGCAAGATCTCATTCATTTTGATGGCTGCATAATATTCCATTGTGTATATATACCACTTCTTCTTTATCCATTCATCTGTCGATGGACATCTTGGCTCTTTCCACAGTTTGGCTATTGTGGACATTGCCGCTATAAATATTGGGGTGCACGTACCCCTTCGAATCCTTACATTTGTATCTTTGTGGTAAATACCCAGTAGTGCAATTGCTGGATCATATGGTAGCTCTATTTTCAACTGTTTGAGGAACCTCCATACTGTTTTCCAGAGTGGTTGCACCAGCTCGCATTCCCACCAACAGTGTAAGACGGTTCCCCTTTCTCCACATCCCTGCCAAAATCTGTCGTTTCCTGACTTGATAATTTTAGCCATTCTGACTGGTGTGAAGTGGTATCTCATTGAGGTTTTGATATGGATTTCCCTGATGCTGAGCGATGTTGAGCACTTTTTCATGTGTCTGTTGGCCATTTGGATGTCTTCTTTGGAATAATGTCTGCTCATGTCTTCTGCCCATTTCTTGATTGGATCATTTCTTCCTTGGGTGCTGAGTTTGATAAGTTCTTTATAGATTTTGGATACTAGCCCTTTATCTGATATGTCATTTGCAAATATTTTCTCGCATTCAGTCGGTTGTCTTTTGGTTTTGTGGACTGTTTCTTTTGCTGTGCAAAAGCTTTTTATCTTGATGAAATCCCAATAGTTCAATTTTGCCCTTGCTTCTCTTGCCTTTGGCGATGTTTCTAGGAAGAAGTTGCTGTGGCTGAGGTTGAAGAGGTTGCTGCCTGTGTTCTCCTTTAGGATGTTGATGGACTCCTGTCTCACATTTAGGTCTTTCAAACATTTGGAGTCTATTTTTGTGTGTGGTGTAAAGAAATGGTCCAGTTACATTCTTCTGCATGTGGCTGTCCAATTTTCCCAACACCATTTGTTGAAGAGACTGTCTTTTTTCCATTGGACATGCTTTCCTGCTTTGTCAAAGATTAGCTGACCGTAGAGTTGAGGGTCCATTTCTGGGTTCCCTATTCTGTTCCAATGGTCTATGTGTCTGTTTTTGTGCCGATACCATACTGTCTTGATGATCACAGGTTTGTAATAGAGCTGGAAGTCCGGAATTGGGATGCCGCCAGCTTTGCTCTTCTTTTTCAACATTCCTCTGGCTATTCGGGGTCTCTTCTGGTTCCATACAAATTTTAGGATTATTTGTTCCATTTTTTGAAAAAAGTGGATGGTATTTTGATGGGGATTGCATTGAATGTGTAGATTGCTCTAGGTAGCATTGACATCTTCACAATATTTGTTCTTCCAATCCAAGAGAATGGAACGTTTTTCAATTTCTTTGTGTCTTCCTCAAATTCTTTCTGTCTTCTTCAATTTCTTTCATGAGTATTTTATAGGTTTCTGAGTACAGATCCTTTGCCTCTTTGGTTAGATTTATTCCTAGGTATCTTGCGGTTTTGGGTGCAATTGTAAATGGGATCAACTGCTTGATTTGTCTCTCTTCTGTCTTGTTGTTGGTGTATAGGAATGCCCCTGATTTCTGTGTATTGATTTTACATCTTGCCACTTGACTGAATTCCTGTATGAGTTCTAGCAGTTTTGGGGTGGAGTCTTTTTGGTTTTCCACATAAAGTATCATATCATCTGCAAAGAGTGAGAGTTTGACTTCCTCTTTGCCGATTTGGATGCCTTTGGTTTCTTTTTGTTGTCTCATTGCTGTGGTTAGGACCTCTAATAATATGTTGAATAGCAGGGGTGATAGTGGACATCACTGCTGCATTCCTGACCTTAGGGAGAAAGCTCTCTGTTTTTCCCCATTGAGAATAATATTCGCTATGGGTTTTTCATAGATGGCTTTTATGATATTGAGGTATGTACCCTCTATCCCTATACTCTGAAGAGTTTTGATCAAGAAAGGATGCTGTACTTTGTCAAATGCTTTTTCTGCATCTATTGAGAGGATCATATGATTCTTGTTCTTTCTTTTGTTAATGTATTGTACCACGTTGATTGATTTGCGGATGTTGAACCAGCCTTGCAGCCCAGGGATAAATCCCACTTGGTCATGGTGAATAATCCTTTTAATGTACTGTTGGATCCTATTGGCTAGTATTTTGGTGAGAATTTTGCATCCATGTTCATCAAGGATATTGGTCTGTAAATCTCTTTTTGATGGGGTCTTTGTCTGGTTTTGGGATCAAGGTAATCTGGCCTCATAAAATGAGTTTGGAAGTTTTCCTTCCATTTCTATTTTTTGGAACAGTTTCAGGAGAATAGGTATTAATTCTTCTTGAAATGTTTGGTAGTATTCCCCTGGGAAGCCATCCGGCCTTGGGCTTTTGTTTGTTGGGAGATTTTTGATGACTGCTTCAATTTCCTTAGTAGTTATACATCTATTCAGGTTTTCTATTTCTTCCTGGTTCAATTTTGGTAGTTGATACATCTCTAGGAATGCACCCATTTCTTACAGGTTATCTAACTTGCTGGCATATAGTTGCTCATAATATGTTCTTATACTTGTTTATATTTCTTTGGTGTTGGTTGTGATCTCTCCTCCTTCATTCATGATTTTGTTAATTTGGGTCATTTCTCTTTTCTTTTTGATAAGTCTGGCCAGGGGTTTATCAATCTTGTTAATTATTTCAAAGAACCAACTCATAGTTTCATTGATCTGTTCTACTGTTCTTTTGGTTTCTAGTTCATTGATTTCTGCTCTGATCTTTATTATTTCTCTTCTCCTGTGGGCTTTAGGCTTTATTTGCTGTTTTTCTCTATCTCCTTTAGGTGTAGGGTTAGGTTGTGTATTTGAGACCTTTATTGTTTCTTGAGAAAGGCTTCTATCGCTATATACTTTCCTCTCAGGACTACCTTTGTTGTATCCCAAAGATTTTAAACAGTTGTGTTTTCATTTTCTTTGGTTTCCATGATTTTTTAAAATTCTTCTTTAATGTCATGTCCTGGTTGACCCATTCATTCTTTAGTAGGATGCTCTTTAGCCTCCATGTATTTGAGTTCTTTCCAACTTTCCTCTTGTGATTGAGTTCTAGTTTCAAAGCATTGTGGTCTGAAAATATGCAGGGAATAATCCACAAATTTTGGTACCGGTTGAGACCTGATTTGTGACCTAGGATGTGATCAATACTGGAGAATGTTCCATGGGCACTAGAGAAGAATGTGTATTCCGTTTCTTTGGGATGGAATGTTCTGAATATGTCTATGAAGTCCATTTGGTCCAGTGTGTTATTTAATGTCTTTATTTCGTATTGATCTTTTGCTTAGATGAAATGTTCATTTCAGTCAGGGGGGTGTTAAAGTCCCCCACTATTTTTGTATTGTTGTCAATGTGTTTCTTTGCTTTTGTTATTAATTGGCTTATATAACTGACTATTCCCATGTTACAGGCATAGATATTTACGATTGTTAGATCTTCTTGTTGGATAGACTCTTTAAGTAGGATATAGCGTCCTTCTTCATCTCTTATTACAGTCTTTGTTTTAAAATCTAATTTGTCTGATATAAGGATTGCCACCCCAGCTTTCTTTTGGTGTCCATTAGCATGGTAAATGGTTTTCCACCCCCTCACTTTCAATCTGGGGGTGTCTTTGGGTCTAAAATGAATCTCTTTCAGACAGCATATCAATGGGTCTTGGTTTTTAATCCAATCTGATAGCCTGTGTCTTTTGATTGTGCATTTAGCCCATTTACATTCAGGGTAACTATTGAAGGATATGAATTTAGTGCCATTGTATTGCCTGTAAGGTGACTGTTACTGTATATTGTCTCTGTTCCTTTCTGGTCTATGCTGGTTTTAGGCTCTCTCTTTGCTTAGAGGACCCCTTTCAATATTTCTTGTAGGGCTGGTTTCATGTTTGCAAATTCCTTTAGTTTTTGTTTGTCCTGGAAGCTTTTTATCTCTCCTTCTATTTTCAATGACAGCCTAGCTGTATATAGTATTCTTGGCTGCATATTTTTCTCTTTAATGTTCTGAATATATCATGCCAGTCCTTTCTGGCCTGCCAGGTGTCTGTCAGTTGGTCTGTTGCCAATCCAATGTTTATAACATTATAAGTTACATATTCTTCTCCCGAGCTGCTTTCAAGATTTTCTCTTTGTCCCTGAGACTCGTAAGTTTTACTATTAGATGTCGGGGTGTTGACCTATTTTTATTGATTTTGAGAGGGGTTTCTGTGCCTCCTGGATTTTGATGCCTGTTTCTTTTCCGACATTAGGGATGTTCTCTGCTATAATTTGCTCCAATATACCTTCTATCCCTCTGTCTCTTCTTCTTCTGGGATCCCAATTATTCTAATGTTGTTTCGTCTTATCGTATCGCTTATCTCTTGAATTCTGCTCTCGTGATCCAGTAGTCGTTTATCTCTTTTTTTCAGCTTCTTTATTTTCCATCATTTGGCCTTCTGTATCACTGATTCTCTCTTTTGCCTCATTTATCCTAGCAGTTAATTCCCCCATTTAATTGCACCTCATGAATAGCCTTTTTGTTTTCGACTTGGTTAGATTTTAGTTCTTTTATTTCTCCAGAAATGGTTTCTCTAATAACTTCCATGCTTTATTCAACCCCATCCAGTATCTTAAAATCATGATTCTGAACTCTAGGTCCGACATCGCACTAATGTCTGTATTGAGTAGGTCCCTGGCAGACAGTACTACCTCTTTTTCTTTTTAGTGAGGTGATTTTTTTCGTCTTGTCATTTTGTCCAGAGGAGGATAGATGAATGAAAGAACAAAATGCTAACAGGTTAGAAATGTCCCCAGAAAATGTACTCAACAAATCAGAAAAGACCTGAAACAGGGGAAAAGAAAGGGAAAGAAAGAAAAAAGAAAGAGAGAGAAAACAAAGAAAAAGATAAAAACAAACAGAAACAGAACAAAACAAAAAAAAACAGAATATGATCAAATATGATCAGGCTGGTGCATAGATCAGTGCCACACACTAGATTTTGGGTGTATTTTAGTCTGTTAGAAGAAAGTGCATCCCAAAATTTTAAGGAAAGAAAAACTTATATATGTACAAAATAACATTTGATATGATGAAGGGATGGAACATGACTGTAAAGATGAAAATTATAAAAAAATTTAAAAAAGGAATTGATCAGAATGTGTTTGAAAAAATAAAGAAGAGGATTTAAAAAGAAAAAAAGGAAAGAAAGAAAGAAAAAAGTGGAGAGAATGTGATCAGGCAGGAGACTTGAGAAAAGCCATACACTAGAGATTTAGGGTATATTTTGATATGTTAGAAGAAACTGTATCTCAAAATTTTAAAGAGAGAACAACTTATATATATATATGCCAAAATAAGGGTAACTACAATGAAGGCATAGAATATGACTCTAAAAATGAAAAATAAAAATGTTTTTTAAAAAAATGGATTGATAAGATGTTGATTGAAAAAGGGAAAAAGAAAAATTAAAAAAAAACAGTTAATAAAATTAACTTTGAAAAACTAATGAATCATGGTAAAAAAAAAACATGAATTCTATGTGCAGTATTCCCCTAGCGCTGGAGTTCCCCCTTTCTCATTGATCGGTAAACTCGTTCTTGGCTTGCTATTCGTGCTGATTTTCTGGGGGAGGGACCTGTTGCCGTGGTTCCCAAATGTCTTTGCCAGAGGCGGAATTGCCCCGCCCTTGCCGGGTCCGGCCTAAGTAATCTGCTCGGGTTTGCTTTCGGGAGCTTTTGTTCCCTGCAAGCTTTCCATACAGTGTTGCAGGACGAGAGTGAAAATGGCGGCCTCCCAATCTCTGCCCAGGAGGAGCCGAGAACTCGGGCCCCGCTCAGCAGTGCGCCCCCAGAGAAAAGCAGTCAGTCACTCCTGTCTCCCTGGTCTCCAGCCTCACTCCGTGCTCACTGGCCTGTGACCCAGCATTTCTATCTCTGGCACCTAACTCTGTGTGGAGTCTCCAACCCCAGCAGATCCCTGCGGTGCACTCCCACACCACTCCTCCCAGGTGAGGAAGGGGAGTCTCCCCGGATCTGCCGCTTGTTGGGTCCCTGCTGGAGGAGCAGTGGCCCGACTGTCACCGATCACAGTTTATGGCAACCCCGAGCTGAGAGCTTGCTCCTCAGCTCCGTCTCTGCAGCCAGCTTCCTCACTCCAATACCTGGGAGCTCTGCTACACTCAGGCACCCCCAGTCTTTCTGTGACCCCGAGGGTCCTGAGACCACACTGTCCCGCGAGGGTTCCACCCCCCACTTAGCCACTGAAGCGACGTCCCTCTGCGGAGCCGACTTCTAAAAGCTCCGATTTTGTGCTCTGCTGCTCTATCACTTGCCAGAAGTGGCTGACGGAGGCCCCCTCCCCCGCCGTCTATCCTCCCGAATATCACCTCAGATTCACTTCTCTGCACGTCCTACCTTCCAGAAAGTGGTCACTTTTCTGTTCAGAGAGTTGTTGCTATTCTTTTCTTTGATCTCCAGTTGAGTTCGTAGGTGTTCAGAATGGTTTGATCCCTATTCAGCTGAATTCCTGAGACCAGACGAAATCCAGGTCTCCTACTCCTCCACCCCCCCTAATTGATGTGCTTTTATTCACTCGAGAGAAACTTAAACAAAACAAAAGAAAGCAAAAAACAAAACCAAATGGAAAAAAAATGCCCCAAATGGAGTCATTTGCCCTCCATGAAGAAAACCAAGACCTAATTACAGTTTCAACGTAACCTAGGAATGTGATCTTTTAACATTGATCTGAAATTTCCTGATTGCACTAGTGAGGTCACCTGTGTTATAAAACCCTGTTGTTTTCTTTCCCCTCTCCCCCAAAGAAGATGACCTGGCCTGAAACAAGTCTTTCTTTTGCTGATAATGTTTTGCCTAACCCTACTTCCCATAAAAAGTCTCCCATTGTATACAACTCCTGGAAGCATCTTTCTACTTGCTAGAGGAGATGTTGCCCACATCATGAATCCTTTGGTAAAGCCTGTTAGATCTTCAAATTTACCCAGTTGAACTTTGTTTTTTAACATAACTGATTAATAATGTGCAAGAAAGGGCAAAACTTCTATATCTTATTCTTAAGAAATCTACATCCTCTTACATTTGAATTCCCAACTTTTCTCCTGAGTCTGCTAAATAGGCCAGAAGAAAGAGATGCATGCAAAAGTGGTCTCTAAAAGCTAAACCAGGTTCTGTAGTCAATAATCCACTGTCTGATATTTAGGTTTAAAAATGTGGAATTTTATTTTGTTTGAAGTTATTTCCAGCCATTGTAAAGATTGTTAATAAAAAGGGTTTCCCTTTTAAATTCAATAAAAACAGTGGTAATACCCTTGACAATTCTCAGCCATGGAGGGGTAGTTCATGTCAACACATTCAATTTCCCCAGTGGTTCTGTCACAACTAATGAATTTAGACCCTGAAAGAACCCAGAATGTTGAAAGTATTAGAGCAAGTGCCACACTCACAATGTGAGGATCTCAGTGCTGTGAGGAAGCTTCTCTGGAAAGGCTTTGCCTTCTGCAAGTAGAATTAGTAGGGGTACAATGTGAAATCGTTGAAGTAGGCAATTTGCAACCTTTTGGAAGTTTTTAATTGCAGGCCAGATTCTGAGTAATGATAGCCTATTGCCCTACCATTCCTTGGGTATTTTTAACCATGAATTTATTTTTACCACTTTTGTTTTAGCCATTTCAATGGGAGGAAGTCATCTTTTGGGTCCTCTTGTGATTTTCTGTGATATGTTTTGGAGAAAATAGCTCAAATATATTTCACACCTATAATTTTATTGCTTGGAAAGGACTCCAGGCCTTGGCAGGCATGATGTTGAAATCCTTCAGCAGTGAGCCTGTGGTCTCCCAGGAGCCTAATTCAGCAGCCCTGATGAGGTGGAAACTTCACTGCATACACATTTCTCCCCCATAGAGATACTTGAATTTTTACCTATTTTAGTTCATGGAAACTTCCCATGAGGTTGTTGTTACACAGCATCCCCTGCAGATCTGGAGACCCTCACCCACTTTCTTCCAGCTATATCATACTCTCCACTCATGTCCATTCCATGACCTGCTCTTATTCATCAAAAATACATTAGTCTCTTTTTTTTTTCTAAAATGCTATTGCTTTCAACTCAAGTCACCACCTCCACTACCTCTGTTATCTTCTGATTGTAGATTGATTCAGGATGTCAACTTTAAAAATAAAATAGCCAGTTATTTTATTAGCAGGATGAGTTTATTGGGGAATAACAGAAAATTACAAATCAAGACAAGCAAAATATGGTGAACCATTGGCAAGTCCAAACAAAGAGAAGTCAGCTTTTATTAGGTTTTAGGAGGAAATTGGGGAGGGTTGTTTTAAACAAAAATTAATTGGAGAAGAATAAGAGTTTGAGGTTATAGCAGTTTCTCATTGGCTATAAGCTCTGGTTACTGCATTGCTGTTGAGGCAAGGAAGGATCTTCCTTCTTTTTCTTAAAGGCAGGAAATAAAATTCCTATTTAAGAAATGTCCTCTTTTGTCAAGATAATTCTTATCTTCTTTCTTTCTGCTGGCTACCCAGTCTGTAAGGAATGGTGTGTGAAAGCTCCCTTTTTCAGGGCTTCCTGACTTCATTTAATATGGGGTTTCCTTCATTGACTTTCACAATATATTTCCAGTTTCACTCATATACCTGTAGTACAATAGGAAATGTATTTGGTCATTGTCACTAGGACCTGGTACAGAACTCCTAAAACCATTGGAATTTCCCGAGTGACAGGAGTGACTTGTCATTCATGAGAAGCCTAAAATTTTTAGCCCATCTGAATTTATGCTGATGAAGTAACCTAGGGTGGGGACCCTACATCGCCTCAGAATGGGCCTGTTTCTAGAAAGACCAAGTGATTGGAAGGTTGGAACTTTCAGCCCCCCCGGGCCCCTCCCCCCTCAGGCCCTAGGAAGAAAAAGAGAGGTGCTACAGATTAAGGTCCATAAAAACTCCTGAACTGGAATGCCTTGGTGGCTCAGTTGGTTGAGCATCTACCTTTGGCTCAAGTCATGATCCTAGGGTCCTGGGATGAAGTCCCGCATTGTGCTCCATGCTCAGCGGGGAGCCTGTTTCTCCCTCTGCCTGCCAACCCCCCTGCTTGTGCTCTTTCTCTTTCTCTGACAAATAAATAAATAAAATCTTAAAAAACAAAACAAAACTCCTGAACAGCAAAAGTTGATGAGCTTCCACATGCTGGGAAGGTGATGCATCCCAATTCCACAGGGACAGAAGCCCCTGCACTCAGGCCCTTTCCTGACCTTATCCTATGTACCTCCTCATCTGGCTGTTCATCTGCATCCTTTGCAATACCTAGTATAATAAACTGGTATGGGTAAGTAAAAGTTTCTCTGAGTTTGGGCACCACTCTAGCAAATTAGTCAAACCCGAGGAAAGGCAAGAAACTCCAATTTGTGTAGTTAGTCTGTGAGAAGCCCAGATGACAACCTGGATTTGTAACTGGTATCTGAAGTGGGGCAGTCATGTGGGACTGAACCCTTAACCTGTGAAATCGGATGCTGTGTCCTGTCCAGGTAGATGGTATCAGGATTGAGTTAAATTTGTGGGACATCTGGTCAGTGTTTACTGAGAACTGGAGAGTCCCTTGGTAATGTTGGAAAAAACATAGGAATAGCATTATCTCATTGAGCCCTAGATAGGAGTCAACTGTCTCTTTTTTATTAATAAGCGTGTATTTATGAGTACTTCTGTCCTTTATTTTATTTATAATTTCAAATTAGCAATAATTACTGAGCACCTGTCAGCTTCTCTCATTATGAAGAGCACTGAGATTTAAAGATGAAGATAATCCTGAGCTTCTGCCTTCAAGGAGCTCATATTCTACCATTTCATTCATTTCCATTTCATCCAGTGAAAAAAAAAGGGCAGCTCTGAAGGTAAAGGATGTGCAGGATCTCTCTGCTCCCATACAGAATGGCATTGCTAATAATCATCACTGAGATGGGTAATTGTTTAACTGGAAGGGGTGTGAAGGTGGCATGGCCTTCTAAGATCCTTGCAAACTTCACTTCCCATGTCCTCAGGCCGTCATTTCTATCACATCCAGGAACCACTTCCCTTCACAGGCACCCTGACCGTTGTCATGACCTGTACTATCCCACATTTTATAGCCATTAGAATCTCAAATGACTGTAGCCTCCCATTTCATCAACTCTGTTGCCACTACCCTCAACTCTCTACTTTTGGTCTTCCTGTCTTACCAAGCAGACAAACCCCTACCCTGAGCAAACCATGTATCTCCTTTCTCGGAACTCACATGACCGAACAGTTCTAAAGAAAACCACATAATAGAGCCAAATAGAGTTGTTTTCACTATAAACTCACAATGACTAATGAGGCTTCACCACAGCCCACAAACCCTGTTCATTTTCTGTATATGCTACTCAAGGCAATGGTGTTTCAAACCTCCTGCCTCTCCTCATACCACCACCCACCCACCTGACTTCCTCCTGCTGTTATCACATCTCCTACATGGTATGGAAAAAAAAAAAAAGCACTAGAGGTGAAGTTCTTCCATTTCCCTTCGCCAAATGGTCAAACCTGCCCCTGTCTGAACTGTTTTCCCATTTCCCATCATGGTAGGAGAGGCTCCCCTTCTCCTGGACAAAACTTACTCCTTCACTAAGGGTTGGCTTGATCTCTTTCCAAAATGTAGATTACCTTTTCTCTTTGAGATAGTCTACTTTTCACTCTAAACAGCTTCACCCCAACTGCAGTGCAAACATGCTTGAGCCCATGCACCCCACACATCTATCACCTGGCTGCCATGACTCCCCAGCACATGATCAATCTGAAGTATTTAAAGCCAATCCCAAATCAGATTAGTGCATCCATAAAGCTTCAGTATATATCTCTAAAAGAAAGGATTTTTAAAAGAATATAACCAAAATACTTTATCACACCTAAAGGACTTAACAAAAATTTCCCAATACCATCAAACCTCTAGTCAGTGTTCAAATTTCCCAAAGGCCTCATAATTTTCCTCCCATAATTGGTTTGTTTGAACCAGATTCCAAGATTTGACTAAGATGCCTGTGGTAAGCTGAAATAATAGCCCCCAAGTTGTCCACATCCTAATCCCTGAAACTCGTGAATGTTATGTGGCAAAAAGAACTTTGCAGATGTAAGTAAGTTAAGGTTCTTGGGGTGGAGAATATTATTCTAGATTATCCAAGTGTGTCTAAAGTAAACACAGGGTCCTTAAAAGAGAGACACAGGAGTTTCAGCCAGAGGAGATATGACAATAGAAGCAGTGTTTGGAGTAATGTGGGGCCAAGAGATAAGGAAAGACAAGAAAGCAGAGTCTCCCCTAGAATGTCCAAAAGGAACAAGACCTGATCGCTTAGGTAATACTGTGGACCTCTAGAACTATATAGGAAGATAAATTTGTGTTGCTTTAAGCCAATAAATTTGTAGTGATTTGTTTTAGCAGCAATGGGAAAGGAATCCAATACCTCTTCAGTCTATTTTAATCTATGGCAATGTCCTGGTTCTTTTTTTTTTATGTTATGTTAATCACCATACATTACATCATTAGTTTTTTATTTAGTATTCCATGATTCATTATTTGCATATAACACCCAGTGCTCCATGCAGAACGTGCCCTCTTTAATACCCAACACCAGGCTAACCCATCCTCCCACCCCCGCCCCTCTAGAACCCTCAGTTTGTTTTTCAGAGTCCATCACCTCTCATGGTTCATCTCCCCCTCTGGTTCCCCACCTTCATTCTGCCCCTCCTGCTCTCTTCTTCTTCTTCTTCTTCTTCTTCTTCTTCTTCTTCTTCTTCTTC
>NW_027397140.1:3526647-3537548 GCF_003265705.2 Callorhinus ursinus
TTCTTCTTCTTCTTCTTCTTCTTCTTCTTCTTCTTCTTCTTCTTCTTTTCTTCTTCTTAACATATAATGTATTATTTGTTTCAGAGGTACAGATCTTGCACAATTCACAGCACTCACTATAGCACATACCTTTCCCAATGTCTATCACCCAGCCACCCCATCCCTCCCACCCCTCACCATTCCAGCAACCCTCAGTTTGTTTCCTGAGATTAGGAATACCTCGTATCAGTGAGGTCATATGATACATGTTTTTCTCTGATTGCTTATTTCGCTCAGCATAACACCCTTCAGTTCCATCCATGTCATTGCAAATGGCAAGATTTCATTACTTTTGATGACTGCATAATATTCCATTGTGTGTGTGTGTGTGTGTGTGTGTGTGTGTGTGTATATATATATATATATATATATATATATATATATATATATACCACATCTTCTTTATCCATTCATCTGTCAATGGACATCTTGGCTCTTTCCACAGTTTGTCCTGGAAGCTTTTTATCTCTCCTTCTATTTTCAGTGACAGCCTAGCTGTATATAGTATTCTTAGCTGCATATTTTTCTCATTTAGTGCTCTGAATATATCATGCCAGTCTGTTCTGGCCTGCCAGGTCTCTATGGATAGGTCTATTGCCAGTCTGCTGTTACTACCATTGTAGGGTACAGATCTCTTGTCCCGAGCTGCTTTCAGGATTTTCTCCTTGTCTCTGAGACTCGTAAGTTTTACTATTAGATGTCGGGGTGTTGACCTATTTTTGATTTTGAGGGGGGTTCTCTGTGACTCCTGAATTTTGATGCCTGTTTCCTTCCCCACATTAGGGAAGTTCTCTGCTATAATTTGCTCCAATATACTTTCTTCCCCTCTCTTTCTTCTTCTTCTGGGATCCCAATTATTCTAATATTTTTTCATCTTATGGTATCACTTATCTCTCCAATTCTGCCCTCATGATCCAGTAGTTGTTTATCTCTCTTTTTCTCAGCTTCTTGATTTTCCATCATTTGGTCTTCTATATCACTAATTCTCTCTTCTGCTTCATTTATCCTAGCAGTTAGAGCCTCCATTTTTTATTGCACCTCATAATAACCTTTTTGATTTCAACTTAGTTAGATTTTAGTTCTTTTATTTCTCCAGAAAGGGTTTTTCTAATATCTTCCATGCTTTTTTCAAGCCCAGCTAGTATCTTTTTAATCATCATTCTGAACTCTAATTCTGACATCTTACTAATGTCCGTATTGATTAGGTCCCTGGCAGTCAGTACTGCCTCTTGTTCTTTTTTTTGAGGTGATTTTTTCCATCTTGTCATTTTGTCCAGAGGAGAATAGATGAATGAGAGAACAAAATGCTAACAGGGTAACAATGACCCCAGAAAAATAGACACTAAACAAATCAGAAGAGACCTGAAATGGGGGGAAAGAAAGGATAAAAAAAAAAAGGAAAAGAAAAAGATTTTAAAAAAAAGAATATGATCAAATATGATCAGACTGGTGAATAGATCAGTGCCACACAATAGATTTTGGGCGTATTTTGGTCTGTTATGAGAAACTGCCTCCAAAATTTTAAAGAAAGAAAAGCTTATATATGTACAAAAATAAGGGTAAATACGATGAAGGGATGGGATATGACTGTAAAGGTGAAAACTATAAAAGATTTTATAAAAGGAATTGATAAGAAGTTGGTTGAAAAAAGAAAGAAAAGAAATTAAAAAAAGAAGAAGAGAATGTGATCAGGCAGGAGACTAGAACAAAGTCATACGCTAGAGATTTAGGGTATATTTTGGTCTCTTAGGAGAAACTGTATCCCAAAATTTTAAAGAGAGAGCAACCCTTATATAGATATCAAAAATAAAGTTAACTACTATGAAAGGATAGAATATGACTCTAAAAATAAAAAATAAAAAGGATTTTTAAAAAAGAGACTGATAAGATGTCCATTGAAAAAGGGAAAAAGAAAAATTCAAAAAAAAAGAATAAGAAAAAAAGAAAATTCAAAAAATTAACTTTGGAAGACTAAAGAATCAGGGAGAAAAAAGCCATGAATTCTATGTGCAGTATTCCCCTAGTGCTGGAGTTCTGCCGTTCTCATTGATCAGAAAACTTGGTCTTGGCTGGCTGTTCTTGCTGATCTTCTGGGGGAGGGGCCTGTTGCAGAGATTCTCGAATGTCTTTGCCAGAGGTAGAATTGTCCTGCCCTTGCCGGGCCAGGCTAAGTAATCTGCTCAGGTTTGCTCTCAGGAGCTTTTGTTCCCTGCAAGGTTTCCATACAGCTTTGGAGGATGAATGTGAAAATGGTGGCTTCTCAATTTCTGCCCTGGAGCAGCTGAGAACTTGGGGCCCCACTCCTCAGTGCACCCCCAGAGAAAAGCAGTCAATCACTCCCATCTCCCCCGTCTCCGGCATCACTCCATGCTCACCTGGCCTTGTGACCGAGCGTTTCTATCTCTGGCACACGACCCCATTTGGAGTTTCCAAACCTAGCAGATCCCTGCGGTGCACTCCCACGCCGCTCCTCCCAGGGTGGGAAGGGGAGTCTCCCTGGATCTGCCGCTTGTTGGGTCCCTGCTGGAAGAGCAGTGGCCCAACTGTGCCATGGATCATGGTTTATGGCATTCCCAAGCTGAGAGCCCACACCTCGCCTCTGTCTTTGCCGCCAGCTTCCCCACTCCGATACCTGGGAGCTCTGCCGCACTCAGGCACCCCCGGTCTTCCTTTGACCCCGAGGGTCCTGAGACCACACTGTCCCAGTTAGGATTCCATCCCCTGCTTAGCCACTGGAACGACATCTCTCATCAGAGCAGATTTCTAAAAGTTCCAATTTTGTGCTCTGCTGCTCTATCACTTGCCAGTAGTGGCTGACAGAGGCCCCCTCCCCCGCCATCTATCCTCCCAAATATCACTTCGGATTCACTTCTCCGCATGTCCTACCTTCCAGAAAGTGGTGGCTTTTCTGTTCGGAGTTGCTGCTATTGTTTTCTTTGATCTCCTGTTGAGTTCATAGGTGTTCAGAATGGTTTGATCCCTATCTAGCTGAATTCCTTGGACTAGACGAAATTTAGATCTCCTACTCCTCCATCATCTTGCTCCTCCCCCCACTCAGGTTTGATCACTCTCTTGTGATGTTCCCATCAGTCTTTCAAATAATGGTTTAGTGACGTCATTAAGGAAATCAAGTGGTCATATCCTCATATTGTTTCTTCTGCAGGCATGGGTTTGATTTATTCCATGCAAAATATCTTTCTTAATCAAATGTTTATGTACCCTGAGATACAGTTTGGAAAGAAAGGTAGAGTAAATACTTGTTTTTTTTTTAATCAATATTTAGATAAAAAGATTAATATTCTGTATCCATCAAAGGCAATCAATGAGTTGGGTTCTTTTTTTAAGTTTTATGATAGTCTCATGGACTCTAATATATTTGATGTATTTCTATCCATTGCAATTATTCTTTTTGTTCTTACTTGAATTCTCTGGCCAGTGAATGGCCCTGGGTGTGGATGTCGATAAGTGCAGTTCATTCTCTCAAACAGCCTCTGACAACCCAGCTCTTTTCTGGATTTCAGGGCACTAGCCCAGTTGGCAATTTTCTTTTCCTCTCTGAGGCAACAGGGAGCAGCAGGAGGCTGTAGGCAACAGCGGAAGCAGCTTTTTCTGCTCATGGGTCCTGTCCCCGTGTTTTAATAAAATTTTGCACGTGTACACACACACACACACACACACACACACAAATGTAGTTGTCTGAGATTGTCATTTGTTTAAATTAATTGTTAAAGTATACTTATATTATTAGTTTCAGGTATACAACATATTAATGCAACAATTCAATAGATCACTCAATGCTCACCACAATAAGGGTAGTCACCATACCATGTTAGTACAATATTATTAATTATATCTATTGACTATATTCCTTATGCTGTCCTTTTCATCTCCAAGACTTATTTTACAACTGGAAGTTTATATCTCTTAATCCCCTTTATCTATTTTGCCCTTCTCTCCACACCCTGCTCTGGCAACCACCAGTTTGTTCTCTGTATTTGAGTCTCTTTCTGTTTATTTGTTCCTTTATTTTGTTTTTTAGATGCCACATATAAGTGAAATCGTATGGCATTTGTCTTTCTCTGTCTGACTTATTTCACTTAGCACAGTGCCCTCTAGGTCCATCCATCCGTCCATGAGTTTGTCATTTTTATATGGAGATTTATGCTAAAATCCCTGGGTGGGTCAAAGTTGACATATAAGTGTGAGGAGCCTGGATTCAAGTCCCGGGGGTGGGTCTTTATCTAGCTTGCACAGACTCACAGGAGGTGATTATGCTCTTCCAAACTCTGTGTTCAGTGATGTCTCCCTGGTAATTTGAAATCAGCCATGGTAGGAATAATTACACCATGGAAATTGGCAAACATGACAAGTCAAAACTTTTATGTCCTGGAGATCAGATATTAAACATTTATCCCACACTGCTATAAACCTCCACAAGCTCCCAGAATCAACTTGGGTTCTTCATCTGCCTGATTTTTATTTCTATTTTTGGTTATTGGGAGTTTCTTTACTTGTTTCACTTACATTTAATACTATACCTGATTCAAAATGTATTTGTGTTTGTAGCAATGTGCCATGTTGTTAGAAACATATATAAGTAACTAGGATAGAATTTGAGGATTAATTGAGTATGGGATAGGAAGTGGGTAATAGAGAGGATGGAGAACTCCAAGGAACTAGAACCTGCCCACCACCCCTTACCACCCAGGTCCCATGATGCCCAGACTCCAGAACCAGTGGCCCACATTCAGATATTTTTAAAGTTTTATAAGGTGATAGTAAATCAGAACAGCAAAAGGGAAACATGCTAAGACCAGGGAATGCAGATTCAAACTCAGAATACAGGAGAAACTCTCACATGGTAAAGATAAACTTTCAAATCGGTGAGGAAAACATAGAATAGGCCTCAAATTCTAATTAAGGATGTAAAAATAATTATAAAAACAGAATCCTTAACTCACCCCTTGTAGCAAATAAGCTTCAGATGAAACACACTTCAATTTTTCAAAGTAAATTAATACAAGAAAATTCAGGTGAATATCTTAAAGTTTTTGTGATCAACCAAAGTTTCAAAATTGACATGTCATCAAAGCTAGAAACTAGGAAGAAAAATATTAATAGTGTTTATCCATAGAGTATAAAATATGTCTTTTTTCATGAACAAGACATATGACTGATTTTAAAATATCTATAATATTTATGGATTTTTGGAGCTTGACAAAATTATTCTAAAGTTCACTAGACAATAATTAGAAAAAAATTTGAAAGAGAAAAATGATATAGAACATTAAAGTTTATTATAAAACTACAATTATAAGAATATTATTCCAGCACAGAAATAGGCTGGCATGTGTTAACCAATTCCATTTTATACAAGAATTTATAAGTAATCGTTTTAATTAGTGGAGAAAGAAAGGTTGTTCAATAGATAATACTGAACCATTTGGTTAATTCTAAGGAGAAAAAATAAGACAGATTTCACTATTACAAGACACACTAAAATATATTCTATGTAGTTCTTAGAGGTAGTGCTTTGTCAACTAATTCTTAGTCAACTTAAAAGTATAAGAAAAATCAGTTAAACAACGAGAGTCAACATAGAACTTTTCTGGAAAATCTTTCCACTATGTAATCTGATGACACAAGAGTTGGCAAGAACATTGAGATACTGGGATTTGCACATCTGACTGGTGGGAGTGTGCATCATCCTGGGGACTTCAGAGCATTCACACTAGGGTTGAAGCCTGTAGCCATCTGTCTAATGGATCCGCTGCTAAGACAGCTCTCCTTAGGAACAGGAGCCCATGTACAACAGGAAACATGCAAGGATATTCATGGCATCATTGTTTCAAATAACAAAAATGGAACCAACCTAAACACTCTTCAACAAGAGATAAGATAGCCTATACCTCAGTTATAAATTAATGAATGAGATCTACATCTACTAGTTCTGAGAAATCTCCACAAATATTAAGTGAATAGAATGGGATTAGGTAAGAACCATAATTCTTTTTTTTTTCAGAGATATTGACATACAGCACTGAATAAGAGTAAAGTGTACAGCATTGTGACTTGACTTATGTATATTATGAAATGATTACCACAAGAAGTTACCATCCATCATCTCATATAGGTACAAAGAAAAAGGAAAAAATAATTTTCCCTGTGATGAGAACTCTTTAAGATTTACTCTCTTAGCAACTTTCTTGTGTATCATAAGTGTTAACTATAGTTATCATGTTGTACATTACATCCCCAGTACTTATTTATCTCATAACTGAAAGTATGTATCTTTTGACCATCTTTTTCCAGTTCCTCCACACACGACCACCATCTCTGATAACCTTTTCTATGAGTTTTTTGGTTTGGGTTTGGGTTTAGGGTCCACATGTAAGTGAGATCATACAGTATTTGTCTTTCTCTCTGCTGCTTATCTCACGTAACATAATGCCCTCAAAGTTCATCCACGTTGTCACAAATCCCTTCTTTTTATGTTTGAATAATAATCATAATTCTTATGCAAATATCTAGAAATACAAATGAATAGTATATATATTTTATGAAAAAATACAAACTGAGTAATTTTGCTCTTTTGTACAAAGTACCAAAAAAGGTATGCATGCCAAAGAAGACTCACCAATTCATTAAAAATTATTTATTTATTTATTTATTTATTTATTTATTGTCAAAAGGTGTATCCTTATCATCTCTCAGTGGCCTGAAAAGGCAACAGATGTTTCCTATCGAGAATTTCCTCTCAGTCTTCAGTTAGTTTTTGACAGGCTGAAACTAGAGTATTTATCACTGTTGGGACTCACCAAATTTAATGTGGTGGTAACTTCTATGAGCAAAGCCAGGGAGACTGATGGGTCTAAACTGTATTTTTAATGTTTCATTAAAAAAATAATAATCTAAAGCAAATAACATAAGTTATCTTTTTTTAAGATTTTACTTATTTATTTGAAAAGGGGAGAGACAGCGAGAGAGGGAACACAAGCAGGGGGAGTGGGAGAAGGAGAAGAAGGCTTCCCACAGAGCAGGGAGCCCAATGCAGGACTCGATCCCAGGACCCTGGAATCATGACCTGAGCCGAAGGCAGGTGCTTTACTGAGCCACCTGGGTGCCCCCGTAAGTTATCTATCGATGGCAATTAGCATGTACATAAATGTTTTACATTTACTCCTTCAACTTTTCTGAACTATTTCATAATTAAAAATTTAGAAGTGATTAAAGAGAAGAAAATATAGCCTAAGGTTTAGGTGCTCTCATATGAGAAATACCTTTCTAGATCAAACAGGATAAAAAGAAAATAAAAAGTAAAATGCCAGGAAATGCCATCAGAGAAATTAAAAGGCAATTTAAAAGCTGGAGAAAAGTATTTACAAGTTTATAAAGAGGCATAAGAATCAATTTTAAAAAAGGCAAAGGGGGTGCCTGGGTGGCTCAGTTGGCTAAGCCTCCAACTCTTGGTTTCAGCTCAAGTCATGATCTCTGGGTCATAGGGTCAAACCTTGCATTGGGCTCCATGCTCAACACACTCTGCTTGTCCATCTCCCTCTGCTCCTCTCCCTCTGTTCCTCCCCCTCCTTGCTCTCTCTCTCTCTCTCTCTCATAAATAAATAAATAAAATATTTTAAAAAATTCTTTAAAAAAAAATGCCACTTTAGGAAAACGGGCAAAGATAATAGCCAAGAACAAACAAATATAGAAAAACAAAAAAAAGTTAGACACTCAATGTCATCTTAGCAAAGGATATGTTTTTGGAAAAGCAGAAGCAACCTAAAAGGACATTTTTCAGAAGCAAATAACCCCAAAAGAATATCAATAAAGCAGGGAGTTGGGGCATTTAGTTTCAAGTGGAAGACTATTTATATTGTTCTAGGCTATAGCCTTAGCGTAGGAGTGACAGATTTGGTGGATGAGGAGGAGTGTATGGGGAAGGAGGAAGAGCATTGAGGGATCCAAAGGGGGTGATGAACTCTGCATTCTTTGCTTGTAGTTGGAGTGTCTATCTTCTTAGTTTTAAGAAATGGGGAAACGTCCACTCTTCAGTGATGCCCCTTTCCATCTAGATATGCTTGTATAAGAGCAGCTAAATTACAACCAGGGCATTCCTCACAAGGCAAAACAGGGTCTGTATATTCCAGGCACAGTTCTAGGTGTTGAAGACCCAGCAGAGGACAAAATGGGACAAGTCACTCTCTAGCAGTGGAAATAAATACAATCCCAGAGAGAGAGTAGGAGGAGATCAGCTGGTGGTCCCTGCTGCAGGAAGCAGAGGAGAGGAAGATGTGTGGGTGTGGTTAGGGCATGCCATTTCCCCTGCCTGAGAAGGCCTTTCTGAGGGGGTGTGCTTGGAGTACTGGTCAGACAGTTGTCTGGACCAAAGAGGGTCAGGGAGAGAGAAAGCAAGCATGAAACCCTGAGGAAGGGCATGCCAGTATATTCAGGGACAAGCAAAGAAGACAGTGCCATGGGGGCAAATATTTTATAGGATGATATTAAGTATCTAAGGAAATGGTCATAAGATACTGTTGAGCATAAAAATAAGGCCAAAAGCATAGGAAGATTATAGTTCTAAATTTTTTGTTTAAAAATCTGTACATGAAGAAAAAAGGCATAGAAAGTTATATGTCAAAAGTTCTAAACACAAGTTTTTGTTTAAAAACCTGTACATGCAGAGAGGGGGAGAAGCATAGAAGAGTATATACAGACATGATACCAGGATTCTTTTTGATGCTTGGTTATTTTTTATTTTAATTTCTTCTTTCTATTTTTCTGTTCCCTAAAATTTTTGAATATATTTATTTAACTTTTTAAAATTAAGCAAATATCAAGAATTGGTTAGCTTCTTTTTGTGCCAGTGTGGTGAGCTTAACACTCTGAGAACTCCTCCTGCTGAAAACAATTAACGATGGTGGAAAAGTTTTAAAATATTTTTGAAATGAGTGAGCAAGATAATTAAGAAGGCTCAGAAGCCTGAAACTAAGTAAAAGCAGGGACCAGGCTGACAGGTGGCTGGCTTTGTAACCCATTGTCTCTAAGGAGCACATACAGCATGGTTGGTTGAATTGGTGGGTGGCGATGGGGCAGGGAGTGGGTTCAGGACCAGAGGGGCACAAGGACTCCAAGGACCTAGGGACACTGGGACCACAGAAGGACAGAGAGGAAATGGGACTGCCTCCAACTTCAGTGAACACAGCAACCACACACTGGCCCATGTAGCTGGTGCACCCAATTCACAATTCTCATTCACACCCAATTCCTAATCTCAAACTAGGAGTATATCCAAAGAGGTCCTAGGTTAATAGTGAGTCCTGGCCTGATCAATATGAGTTATCTCAGAAATATAATGAAAAGGAAAATAAGCAAATCACACAAGAACAAGTATGAAGGTAGTCAAAGGTAGAAACTTTAAGTTCCAAGATAAATGAGTACTGGGGATGTAATGTAAAACATGATGACTCTAGTTAACACTGCTGTGTGGTATATATGAAAATTGTTAAGAGAGTAGATCCTAAAAGTTATTACAAGGTAAAACACGTGGTGTATCTATATGAGGTGAAGGAGGTTAACTAAATTTATTGTGGTATTCATTTCATGATAAATGTAAATAAAGTTATTATACTGTATATCTTAAACTTACACAGTACTGTATGTCAATTATATCTCAAAAAATCAGAAAGGAAAAAATACATAAAATGTGCTTCCATTTAGATGATTTCCAAAAATATAAAATGTTTAACATGTATTGTTTAAGAATGCGTGTGATACAATTTTAAAGAAAAGCTCTATAGCTTCTCACAACTCAACTTCTACATGGGGGTAGACTTAATCATACCTCTTTCAGAAAGGGAGAGTTCAAATGGATGAAATAACAAGGATAGGGAGGCTCTGAATTCACGAGGTTACATTCATTCATGAAAGAATGTTCTCTTTTCAAACACATATATAATTTTCAAAGTCAATTAACCATGTTCTGAGCCACAAAGGAAAATGCTATAAATTTTAAGATTTATCGTTCAAACCACATTTATTTTTACAAAGCAAAAAAAAAAAATAAGAAAACAATTTATAAAAGACAAACATTTAGGGGGCGGAGCAAGATGGCGGAGGAGTAGGAGACCTAGATTTCGTCTGGTCTCAGGAATTCAGCTGAATAGGGATCAAACCATTCTGAACACCTACGAACTCAACAGGAGATCGAACAGGAGAGTAGCAACAACTCTCTGAACAGAGAAGCGACCACTTACTGGAAGGTAGGGCGTGCGGAGAAGTGAATCCGAGGCGATATTCGGGAGGATAGATGGTGGGGGAGGGGGCCTCCGTTGGCCGCTTCTGGCAAGTGCTAGAGCCGCGGAGCACAAAATCGGACCTTTTAGAAGTTGGCTTGGCGGAGGGACGTCGCTGCAGTGGCTAAGCGAGGGGTGGAATCCCCCCGGGACAGTGTGGTCGCAGGACCCTTGGGGTCACAGAGAGAGCAGGGGTGCCTGAGTGCGGCAGAGCTCCCAGGTATCAGAGCGGGGAAGCCGGCTGCAGAGACGGAGCAGAGTCGCGGGCTCTCAGCTCGGGGTTGCCATAAACTGTGATCTGCGGCCCAGTCGGGGCACGGCTCCTCCAGCAGGGACCCAGCAGGCAGCAGATCCGGGGAGACTCCCCTTCTTTCCCGGGGAGGAGCGGTGCGGGAACGCACTGCAGGGATCTGCTGGGTTTGGAGACTCCGCGCGGGGTTGGGTGCCAGAGATAGCCACGCTCGGTCACAGGCCGGGTGAGCACGGAGTGCGGCCGGAGACCGGGGACACGGAAGTGACTGCTTTTCTCTGGGGGCACACTGAGGAGCGGGGCCCCGAGTTCTCAGCTCC